>NC_053022.1:261070842-261285220 GCF_003073215.2 Triticum urartu
GCTATACATAGTGAGACCGTGATTTGGTTTAGGGTTTAAAACGCATGTTTGTACTGAATGTTTGCACACGCGTGAGAGTGGTTTTCCTTTGTTTTACACTAAAATTTTGGAGGGTTAGAAATGTATGTTTGCACTGCCACATGATTCTGGTTAGAGTGGCACTTGGTTTAGGATTTAGAGGGAATAAATTTGCATGTTAGTTCATGACTTGGTTTAGGGAAGAAATGATATGTTTGGGCACGGACATTTTTCAGCACACATAATAACTTGTATAGATAAGATGCAACACACCGTACCCTTACATAGTTCACGGACACGACACGACACAACATGGCACGCACGACATAGAAAAGCAACAAAATAAAAATGATAAAATTAAAACATGACGAGCTTGACTCCGGGCTCGCACCCCTTCTTGAACATCTTCATGTTGACCTCCTTCTTCCACGTTGGTCGCACGCCCCTTCAACATCGTCTTCAACTTCACTCCTCCTCCTCCTCATCGTAGGGAAGGGAGTGCATCTATTTTGGAGTGGGGAAGATGCAATCGTAGTTGGTGAAGATGTTGTACACCGTGAAGAAGATGGACTCGCAGCCGCACCAAAAGACTTGGCCGAGGAGCTCGCACGCGTCAAACGGGTTGGTGAAGGTGACCGTGAGCAGTAGGAGGATGCCGGCGCGGTCACGAACCTTGTTGAGGGTGAACATCCTAAGTGAGCCCCGTGGGAGGTGGGCATAGCCGGCTCTGAGGAAGGCACGGGTGAGTTCGATGGACCCCCTCCACCTTGAAGTCGCCCACACACGGAGCTCCCTCTCCATGAGCACGCCCGGTGGGTAGCGCAGCTCCGGCACGACAGGCGGACTAAGGAAGGTCGGCCCATTGAACTTCATCTTCACTTGGTCGCTTGGAGAGGGCTCGGTCGCTTGGGTGTTTAAAGTTGGAGAGAATGGATCTGGCTTTTGGGTGGTGAGTGGGAGAAGAAGAGAGGCACCCCATTTATAGGCATGTTGGTGGGAGAGGAAGAGAGAAGGGATGAGAACGGTGCGTGTGTGAATTGGACGCGTGTGTGTATCCGTTAAGTTTTGGACCCTTAAATTTTTGCACAGAAATGATGCATGGGGCGCGTGCGTGCATCTGAATCACTTCATAGGGAAGCTCTTTGACAGGGCGCGTGCATCTGACTCGCTGCTGTAATCTGAACCACTGTCGTAGTCTGAAACAATGGCATAATTCTGAATCAATACGAGCATGGCCACGTTGCTCGCCTCGCTCGCATGCATGCATGTCCGCCTCCCGCGCATGCAATCCCACGTCGCCGCCCTTCCCATGCATGCAGGCCTGGAAAGGCTGAAACGGGCAATTAACTGAGCTCTCAGGCCCAGACAGCGAGACAGCCCAACGGTCCATCCAGCGCGCCCGGTACTTGTTGAGAAAAAACAATCCCCCAGCCAATCAGATTGCATCTCGCGGATCGCCCCCCCTCCTCCCCGCACATTCCTTCTAGAAGGGTTAGATACACGGTCCTTGATCGCCGCTAGGGTTAGGTGGACGGTCCTTGTTCAGCGCTAGGGTTAGCGGGGTTTGGGAGGGGTTTGGAGCAGTCAAAGATAGGTTTGACCAGATTTCAAATGAACATAATAAATTAAATAAAAATAGAAAAATGAAAAACCTGCGCACATAGTTTTCTTATGTCATATACTAACGATTTAACTTGATAAACAAGGTTTACATACATTTAAACAAAAACTTCATGTGTCTTATGTGATATCTCAAGTATCTCAAACTCTCTTGTATGAAGTCAAGAGAAGTGTTATGGGGAAATGAACATGAAAATTTCAAAAAACTCACCACAGCTTCATTTTGGAGTGACTAAGAAGGATCTAGGCTTAGTCTTTCATTTTGATGTTTTAGACTTGTTTAAATCTTGGTCAAAGTTAAGTTTGTCCAGAATCCAAATGAGCAAAACAAATTTATAAAAAAAACAAAACATGGAAAAACCAGCGCACATAGTCTGTATATATAGAATATATGTGTAGGAAAGTTATTTGGCTGATTTAGACAAGGTCAAAAAAACCTTGCTTAGAAAGAGATCGTTCACCCTACCTTTGGGCCCCTCTTTTTTAGCACATTTTTGATGAAAATTTCAAAAACCTCACCACAGCTTCATTTTGGAGTGACTAAGAAGGATCCAGGCTTAGTTTTTCATTCTGATGTTTTAGACTTGTTTAAATCTTGGTCAAAGTTAGGTTTGACCAGAATTCAAATGAGCAAAATAAAATTCAAAAAAGGAAAAACCAGCGCACATAGTCTGTGTATATAGAATATATGTGTAGGAAAGTTATTTGGATCATTTAGACAAGGTCAAAAAAATCTTGCTTAGAAATGAGGCCGTTTACCCTACCTTTGGAGCTCTTTTTTAGCACATTTTTCATGAATGTGAGTTTACCAAAGTTTTGAAAGAATTCCAACATCCATATAGCATGTCAAATTTGAAGTTCTAACATAGGTCCAACATCATTCAAACATAGTTCTAACATAGGTACAACATCATTCAACAGAAATACAACATTATTCATAAATAGCGTTGGGGCTTTTGTCTGTTCCTTGAGCTTCTTGCCATCACTTTGCTCCTCGTGCACCTTGTGCTCATTGCTTCTTCTCTTATCCTCTTGGTTGTCGGTACCTTGCGCGTCTTCTTCAAACCTACCACAGAGCTGTGCAAAACATAAAGGGTAATGAGATCATGTCAAGTGATAAAATGTATAGTAGTATTTGCAAGATTTACATACCTAGCAGAACTCACAACAACAGAAGGTTGGTCACCATTTGGAGCCTCACTTGGATCACCATTTGGAGCCTCACTTGGATCACCATGATCACCATTTGGAGCCTCACTTGGATCACCATTTGGAGCCTCACTTGAATCATCATTTGGAGGATATTTTGGATCATCATCAAAATCATGCGGGTGTTGACCATAATCATTTGGAACCTCGTCAAAATCCTCATCTGATGCAACCGGCTGTTGACCATCATTTTCATCATCTGTTGAGGCAACCGGCTGATAACCAACATTTTCATGGAAGCCTTCAACGAAACTCTCTCCGAACGCTGGATCTACTGTGTTATCACAATACTTACCGAAATGACCATACCGACCACACCTTGTGCACTTGCGCTTCCTCGCTCCAAGTCCAGCTCCTTCGCTGTGAGGTCTGATTCGACTCTTCCTTGGTCTACCTGCTGCTCTCTTCAGAATTGGAGCGCAAAGCTTGAATCTAGGGTCCACCATGTCACATTGTTGTTTTCCCTCCATAGCAGGCAAGGCATACGCATATGTGGCTTTGAACCTTGCAACAGAGTAGTAATCATGCACATACTGTTGTATGTTCCCTGCTCGACCTGGGAGAGAAGTGATGAAAAACAAGGCATGAATGCATGGCAATCCAGTTATTTGCCAATTTCCTACAACTGCAAGTTCTAGCTTCTAAATCCACTGGACATCTCCATTCCCTCTTATCTTTATCCAAATATGATATCTCTGCTGTGGTACCCGAGCAAAGAGTCATGTTCATTTCCAAGCCTGTTGTTTTCTGCTTCAGTTCATTCATCACGGCAGGGATGATAATGTGGCCCATGAATTTTGCCTCTGCTATTCCTGGACGATAATGAAATTTTTGCATGTATTCTATCCTTATCCTGTCAAGCAAATCCACCACATAATGACCCTTTAGTTTCCGGATCGTTGCGTTGAAAGACTCTGCTAGATTATTGTGCACATAGTCAACTTTGCTCAGTTCACAGAATTGGCTTCTGACCCATAACTTGGAGTGGTGTGTTTCCAAGTATTCTTTCACTTTGGAATTCATGTATAACTGCCGCAAGTGATAGTTGTGCTTCTTCACACTACAAGTCAAAGATGTTGGCCATAAATTGTCGATATACACCTTTCCTTTGAATTTCTTCATGGAATTTGCAGCAAGGTGACACATGCATTCCCTATGCTCTACTCCAGGGAACACATTGTCAACAGCCACTTCTAAACCTTTGCAGGCATCTGTATGAATGACCAACCCATTGGGATGTGCAATAGCCCGGCGCCGATTATGCAAAAACTAAGTCCAGCTCTCCTCCGACTCTGTCTCTAGCACACCGTACGCAACTGGAAATATAAAACTGTGTGCATCAACTGCACAAGCTGCTACTAATTGTCCTTTAAACCTCCCTGTGAGAAAAGTGGCATCAATAGCCAAATAAGGCCTACAGCCCGCCAAAAAACCCCGGCGACAAGCCTCAAAGCAGAGAAAAACCCTCCTAAAGCATTCCTTGGTCTTTGTCACTCCCCTGAATGTGTACTCCACGGTGTGGTGGTCAATATCTACAATACTACCTGGGCTGGTCCTCTCCACTTCACTTTGAATGAATACAACAATTGAAAACTTTCCTACCAGTTTCCATAAATAGAATACATAGCATGTTGTCTACCATTGAACAACCTCATGTATGGTAAAACTATCTTGAACTTGTCTTTGATGTTCTTCTGCAATTCCTTTGGACCCACTTGCTGGTTTTCTTTCACCCACTTCTTTACTTCTTCTGGCACCCATCTTGACTTGGCTCTACTGATTGTATCCTTCCTAAGGGTTGACTCCTGGCATGTGTGCTTAAAAGGGTTCACCTTGACCTGAACATTCGTGCTATTTCACATTTTAGATGCGAGCATCCTCCATGGACAACCCTCAGTCGGACAATGCACTCTGTAACGTACTTGATCGCTCTTGTCAACTTTGAAAGTATGTTCTACCTTGATGCAGTATGTCACAAGTGCATTTCTACACTCAGTCATGGATGCAAAAACGGTACCTTCATCCATATGAGGGTTCAAAGGGTCCCATTCAACAGCTGCAAGGTCTTCGTCCTCACCCACTGATGAAGATATGTACCTAGGGTAGGGTCATAGGCCTGACCTAGACACCCTCCCCTAGGACGTCACCCTCAAACCAGAAGCATTCGAAAAGGAGTCATCATCCACTCGACCATGAGGACTTCCACTCAGAAGACTTGAAGTCACTCGACCGTGGAGACTGTCACTCGACCACCAGAAGGTCTAAGGTCACTCCAAACTGCAACGGTCGGACATCACCTCATAACTTTAATGGTTGTAGGATCTAGAAGTAGATGTGTCTAGAGGGGGGGTGATTATACACTTAGTGCTAAAGTTGCAATTTTTAGGCCTTTTTGGTTTGAGTGGAGTTTTAGGCACAATTTCAACATACACAATACATATCAAGCAAGCATGCAAAGAGTATATGAGCAGTGGAATGTAAAGCATGCAACTTGCAAGAATGTAAGGGAAAGGGTTTGGAGAATTCAAACGCAATTGGAGACACGGATGTTTTTCCCGTGGTTCGGATAGGTGGTGCTATCCTACATCCACGTTGATGGAGACTTCAACCCACGAAGGGTAATGGTTGCGCGAGTCCACGGAGGGCTCCACCCACGAAGGGTAATGGTTGCGCGAGTCCACGGAGGGCTCCACCCACGAAGGGTCCACGAAGAAGCAACCACCCACGAAGGGTCCACGAAGAAGCAACCTTGTCTATCCCACCATGGCCATCGCCCACGAAGGACTTGCCTCACTAGCGGTAGATCTTCACGAAGTAGGCGATCTCCTTGCCCTTACAAACTCCTTGGTTCAACTCCACAATTTTGTCGGAGGCTCCCAAGTAACACCTAGCCAATCTAGGAGACACCACTCTCCAAGAAGTAACAAATGGTGTGTAGGTAATGAACTCCTTGCTCTTGTGCTTCAAATGATAGTCTCCCCAACACTCAACTCTCTCTCATAGGATTTGGATCTGGTGGAAAGAAGGTTTGAGTGGAAAGCAACTTGGGGAAAGCTAGAGATCAAGATTCATATGGTAGGAATGGAATATCTTGGCCTCAACACATGAGTAGGTAGTTCTCTCTCAGAAATAGGATGCTAGAAGTGTAAGCTTAGTCTGATGGCTCTCTCTACGAATGAAGAGGAGGTGGAGGGGTATATATAGCCTCCACACAAAATCCAACTGTTACACACGATTTACCAATCTCGGTGGGACCGAATCAACAAACTCGGTCAGACCGAAATTGGAAACCTAGTGACCGTTAGAGATTTTCGGTGGGACCGACTGGATCAACTCGGTGGGACCGATGTGCTAGGGTTAGGGTAAATCCAAAACTCGGTTTGACCGATTACTCAAACTCGGTGGGACCGATTTGGGTAATAAGTGAAACAGAGAGTTGGCCAAGCAAACTCGGTGGTGCCGATTGCATATCTCGGTGGGACCGAAAATATTGCAATAGGTAACAGAGAGTTTGCAAGCCCATCTCGGTGAGACCGAGATCCCATCGGTGAGACCGAACTGATTAGGGTTTCTGGCAGTGGCTATGACAGGTGAAACTCGGTGGTGCCGGATAGGAATAATCGGTAGGTCCGAGTTTGGCTTTGGGTTTAGGTCATATGTGGAAGTGGGAAAGTAGCTGAGGATTTTGGAGCATATCATTAAGCACATGAAGCAAGAGGCTCATTAAGCAACACCTCATCCCTCCTTGATAGTATTGGCTTTTCCTATGGACTCAATGTGATCTTGGATCACTAAAATGTAAAATGAAGAGTCTTGAGCTTGAAGCTTTAGCCAATCCTTTGTCCTTAGCATCTTGAAGGAGTTCCCACAACCTTTAGTCCATGCCACTCCATTTTTGAACTTATCTGAAACATGCTAGATAGAAATGTTAGTCCAACAAGAGATATGTTGTCATCAATTATCAAAACCACCTAGGGAGCACTTGTGCTTTCAATGGTCATTATGTCTCTTTATTTACTAGCGTTACCAGTAATGTATCCCCTTTAATGTACCCTAAAACCTATGTGACATGGGCTGGCTGGGGTCCTGGCACACTCTATATAAGCCACCCCCCTCCACAGGCACAAGGGTTCGCATCCTTTGTAAACTCACACATACACATAATCCAGTCGACCGCCTCAGGGCACCGAGACGTAGGGCTGTTACTTCCTCCGAGAAGGGCCTGAACTCGTAAAACTCGTGTGTACAACTACTCCATAGCTAGGATCTTGCCTCCTCATACTTACCCCCCATTCTACTGTCAGTCTTAGATCCACGACAGCTGGCGCCCACCGTGGGTCAGGTGTCTTAGCAGTTTATTGGAGAAGTTGCGATTCTTCCGATTCCCATCATCATGGTTTCCGGCGGAGGGTTGGCTGATAGCCGCGAGATCCATCTCGGCATGCTCGTCTTCATCGTCGACGACTCCGCTTGGCTCCACGAGGCTCCACTCGACGTCGAAGCGCTCCCCGTCCACGGGGCGACGCACTTCCGTGCATGCGTTCGCGGCAACCCTCGACTCCGTATCAGTCGGCTCCTACGGCAACCTCCCTTTCCGTTGTTCGCCGGCGCCAGTGATCCGGTCGGTCGCGGCTTCAGCGATGGGTGAGGCACGCGGTGGCCCGCCAATCGGCCACCCCACAAATCGCAGCAATCGAGCCCGATGAAACTCTCTACGGCCTATTCGATCTGTCGACTGGCTCCATCGAGACTGCGTCCAAATGCGACGGCAGTGACCCCGCGGCGGAAGTCTTGATGGTCAATGGACCACGCAGTCCTCCTGGCTTCACCCATGAAGGCGGTGGCGATGGCGGCGGCGATCCGTCGCGTGCTCACGAGGAGTACCGCCCCGAACCCCTCTCTACGCAGCGGAGGGAAGATCTTCGCCGCCGCAATATGGATGCACTTCACACTCCTATCGTTGGAGAAACCCCCGAGGCCCAGGCCTTGGAGGAGGCACGCCTGGCCAACTTGGCTGAGCGCACTCGACTGGAGAACCTCCAACACGCACTCGACGAGCGTGCTCGGCAGCGGATCCCTGAGTCCAGTCGACGACAACTTTTTTCGCCTCTGACTCAAGTATACCGAACTCTGATCCAGAATCTCATAGCTGCAGCTCGAATAGCAGAGTCAATTCAACCTTCGCAGTCAGAAGCTGGCCGAGGTTTGATGCAGATCCGGGCTTCACTCCGGGCAGCGGGGGAGTAGAATACAGCAGTATCTCAGTCGCGGAATAGGATTCATAGCAGGTCTGTGGTGGCGGATACTGTCCAATCTGCCCATAGCCCGAGATCGCCTCCGCGGCGTGAGGGACGTGGGTACCAGCAAGATCAGTACAGGAACCGTGAGCAGTATGACCATCGACTCGACCACGACGACCATCGTCGAGTGCCCACACCTCCTCCGAGGAGTGGGACATACATGCCTCGGCGGCAAGATGACAGGCGCCCCCACAACGGCGAGCGAAGAATTCCATTCGACCCCAGAGAGCCAGGCTTTGATGCAAGGTCTATCCTCGTTCAAGGTCTGGTTGATAGGAACAGAGCTCACAGAGAAGGCCATGATAGAGATCATTCGACTGGAAGCAAGGTGCACGTTTCAGGACCCGAGTGTTTCAGTAGAGCCATCAGAGTAGCAGTGATTCCTCCCAACTTCAGGTTGGCGACTGAAGTCAGCAAGTTCACCGGCGAGTCCAAGCCAGACACTTGTCTTGAGGATTACCTGGTGGCTGTGCAGATTGGTGGTGGCAATGATGATGTGGCCATGAAACACCTCCCCTTGATGTTGGAGGGCTCTGCCAGAGCGTGGTTGAATCAGTTGGCTCCTGGCAGCATATATAGTTGGGAGGAACTTGCTCGAGTGTTTGTTAGGACCTTTGAAGGCACTTGCAAAAGGCCGGAAGGGTTGACAGAATTGCAGTGTTGTGTCCAGAAACCGAATGAAACTTTGAGGGATTATATCCAGAGATGGATCACGTTGCACCGTATAGTGGAGAATGTGTCAGATCACCAAGCAATTTGTGTCTTCAAGGAAGGCGTTAAGTATCGGGAGTTGAATCTGAAATTTGGTCGGACAGGAGATATGACTCTGACTCGGATGATGGAGATTGCCACCAAATATGCCAATGGTGAAGAGGAAGACCGACTCTGGAGTGGCAAACACAAAACAGTCGCCCAAGAAACTGGAGGAGGGAATTCTAATCGGAAATAGAAGCGAAAGGTCGAACCAGCTGCTCCTGGTGAAGCTTTAGCTGTTGCCCAAGGAAAGTTCAAAGGAAAGCCCAAAGGGCCCTGGACTCCCAAAAAAGTTAAGGATAAAGATGGGAATGATGTGTTGGATTTACCATGCCATATTCATACCAAAAAAGATGAAGAGGGGAACATCATTTACCCTAAACACACCACTCAACAGTGTCGTTTCCTGATCCAGCAGTTCCGAGAGAAACAACCCAAGGAAAAGGAAAGGAGTCGGACGGAGGTGAGGATAGGGAAGAAGATGATGATGGTTTTCCCAATGTCAATTCCACACTGATGATTTTTGCTGATGTTGAAAGCAAAAGTCGGTTGAAGGTTATTAACAGGGAAGTAAACATGGTTTCTCCTGCAACACCCAGTTATTTGAAGTGGTCCCAGACTGCCATCACATTCGACCAGTCGGACCACCCAGCGCATATAGCCACCCCTGGGAGGCAAGCACTGGTGGTCGACCTAGTAGTCGAAGGCACTCGACTGACTAAAGTGTTGATGGATGGTGGCAGTGGCCTGAATATCCTTTATGCTGAAACCTTAAAGGGAATGGGCATTCCGATGTCCAAGCTTAGTGAAAGCAACATGAGTTTCCACGGTGTTATACCCGGCAAGAAGGCTCAGTCACTCGGCCAGATCGCACTTGATGTGGTTTTCAGTGATTCCAAGAATTACCGCAAGGAAAAGTTGATGTTTGAGGTAGTGGATTTCAAGAGTGCTTACCATGCCATTCTGGGGAGACCCGCTTATGCACGTTTTATGGCTCGGCCATGTTACGTGTATCTCGAATTGAAGATGCCTAGCCCCAAAGGAGTAATCACTGTCACTGGCAATCAGCAGAAGGCAGAAGAGTGCTTCCAGAAGGGCTCAAAAATTGCCGATGCACAGATGGCAGTAGTGGAACTGCAAGAGTACCAGAAAAATGCAGATCCGAGTGATTTGCTGCGAGCCAAGAAGCCTGCCACAGAGTCCGCATTTTAGTCGTCAGGGGAAATGAAGCCAATTCATATCCACCCGACCGATCCCAATGTTGCTCCGATCCATATCTCGTCAACACTCGACAACAAATAGGAAGAAGCGCTCATCCAGTTCCTCCGTGAGAACTGGGACATCTTTGCATGGAAACCTTCTGACATGCCGGGTGTACCCAGGGGACTGGCTGAGCATCGTTTGCGAGTTGACCCGAAAGTAAAACCAGTCAAGGAACATCTCCGACGGTCCGTCGTCCAGAAGAGAAAAGCAATTGGCGAGGAAGTGGCTCAGCTCCTGGCAGCTGAGTTCATCCGAGAGATTTACCACTCCGAGTGGCTCACCAATGTTGTCATGGTCCCCAAGAAGGATGATTCACTTCGCATGTGCATTGACTTCAAGCATATCAATCGGGCTTGCCCGAAAGATCATTTTCCTCTTCCCCGCATCAACCAAATTGACGACTCAAGTGCGGGGTGTGAGCATTTGTCCTTCTTGGACGCCTATTCCGGGTACCATCAGATCTGGCTGTATGGACCCGATGAGATAAAAACGGCTTTCATCACTCCATTCGGATGTTTCTGTTATGTCACTATGCCATTCGGCCTGAAGAACGTCGGAGCCACATTCATGAGGATGATCCAGAAGTGTCTGCTCACTCAAATCAGTCAGAATGTGGAAGCATACATGGATGACATTGTAGTCAAGTCACATAAAGGTTCCGACATGCTGGCTGACCTTGTCGAAACCTTTGCCAACCTCAGAAGGTATGATATCAAGCTTAATCCATCAAAATGCACATTCGGAGTTCCTGGTGGAAAGTTACTCGGTTTCCTTGTTTCCGAACGAGGGATCGACGCTAACCCAGAGAAAGTTGGTGCCATTCTTCGGATGAAATGCCCTGTGCGTGTGCACGGTGTCCAAAAGTTTACTAGTTGTTTGGCCGCCTTGAGTCAATTCATTTCTCATCTCAGTGGAAAGGCATTGCCTCTTTACCGACTGATGAAGAAGTCTGATAAGTTCAAGTGGACTCCCGAAGCTGATGCAGCATTTGTAGAGCTCAAAGCCCTGCTTTCCACCCAGTCGGTGCTTGCTGCACCAATCAGCAAAGAGCCTTTACTGCTTTACATTGCAGCCACTGGACAAGTTGTCAGTACGGTACTCACGGTCGAGCGGGAAGAAGAAGGAAAAACTTATAAAGTTCAGCGCCCAGTATATTACGTTTCTGAAGTTCTGACTCCGTCAAAGAAAAGATATCCCCATTATCAGAAGCTTGTTTATGGAATTTACATGACCACAAAGAAGGTTGCATACTATTTCTCTGATCATTCCGTTACAGTCATGAGCGACGCTCCATTATCGGAGATTTTGAACAACAGAGATGCAACTGGTCGAGTGGCAAAGTGGGCGATTTAACTCCTTCCCCTGGATATCAAGTTTGAAGCAAAGAAGGCTATTAAGTCCCAAGCAATAGCTGATTTCCTCGCCAAGTGGATCGAACAGCAACTTCCGGCCCAAATTCACTCGGAGCATTGGACCATGTTCTTCGATGGGTCCAAGATGCTGAATGGTTCTGGTGCTGGAGTGGTGTTGGTCTCCCCCCGTGGTGACAAACTCAGTTACATTCTCCAGATTCACTTTGACTCCTCCAACAATGAGGCTGAATACGAGGCACTTCTGTATGGTTTGTGTATGGCCATTTCACTTGGCGTCCATCGCCTCATGGTCTATGGCGACTCGGATTTAGTGGTCAACCAAGTGATGAAGGAGTGGGACGTCAGAAGCCCAGCCATGACTGGTTATTTCAATGCAGTAAGAAAGTTAGAAAAGAGGTTTGAGGGGTTAGAGCTCCATCACATCCCTCAACTGAAAAATCAAGCAGGCGATGATCTGGCAAAGGTAGGCTCCAAGAGAGAAGCCATTCCCAGTAATGTGTTCCTGGAGCATATTCATGCACCTTCAGTTCAAGAAGATCCCTTCGCTGAAGAGCCCCCACAGCCGAAGAGTGCCACTGATCCGACTGAAATCGAGATTCCAGCTGTGGTCAACTTGATCATGGAAGTTTTGGTCATCACCCCCGATTGGACAGTACCATATATCGCATACATTCTTATAAGGGAACTCCCAGAAGATGAAGAAGAGGCTCGACAGATCGTCCGTCGATCTAAGGCCTTCACTATGATAAGAGGACAGTTGTTCAGAGAAAGTGTGACTGGAGTTTGCTAGAAATGCATAACACCTGAAGAAGGTCGAGTGATCCTCAATGATATCCACTCGGGGACCTGCGGTCACCATGCGTCCTCTCGGACCATTGTGGCCAAAGCATACCGAGTGGGATTTTACTGGCCTCGGGCAAATGAGATGGCACAAGAAATAGTCGACAAATGTGAAGGTTGTCAATTTTACTCCAACATGTCTCACAAACCTGCGTCAGCCCTAAAGACCATTCCACTCGTCTGGCCTTTTGTTGTTTGGGGTTTGGATATGGTTGGACCTTTGAAGACTGGCGGGAGTGGATTCACTCATGTGCGTGTAGCAGTCGACAAGTTCACCAAGTGGATTGAAGCCAAGCCTATCAAGAACCTTGATGCCAGTACTGCTGTCAGCTTCATCAGGGAGATAGCATTCAGATATGGTGTTCCACACAGCATCATCATTGACAACAGATCAAACTTTGATTCTGATGAGTTCAGGACTTTTTGTGCTTCACAAGGTACTCGAGTCGACTATGCCTCGGTCGCCCACCCCCAGTCGAATGGACAGGCTGAAAGAGCAAATGGTTTGGTTCTCAAAGAACTGAAAACCCGACTGATGTGTGACCTCAAACACGCAGCAGGAGCCTGGGTCGATGAACTTCCATCAGTATTATGGGGATTGAGGACAACTCCCAATCGGTCGACTGGTAGAACCCCATTTTTCTTGGTTTATGGAGCCGAAGTTGTACTTCCGAGTGACTTGCTCCACAATGCACCCCGAGTCAAGCTTTTCACAGAGGAAGAAGCAGAACAAGCACGACAGGATGCAGTTGACCTCCTTGAAGAAGAAAGAGAGATGGCCTTGATCCGATCAACCATCTATCAGCAAGACCTGCGTCGATTCCATGCCAGAAACGTGAGGGGTCAAGCATTTCAAGAGGGAGACTTAGTTCTCCGACTGGATCAGCAGAAACCACACAAGCTTGCTCCCTCTTGGGAAGGCCCCTTCGTGGTCACCAGAGTGCTCCACAATGGAGCATACCACCTTTACGACGTCGAGCACAAGAAAGACGAGCCGCGCTCCTGGAATGCGGAGCTGCTCCGCCCCTTTTATACTTAAACACTCAGTCTGCTGAGATGTAATAAAAAACACCTTTGTATTTTGTTTATCAAAGACAAGAGTTTTACAGTCTCCGAAGAAGATTGTCGATTGTTTACGACTGTTTCTGAAATCCCCCAGTGGGTGGCTCAGCTGCGAATTCGTTTCGCCTAAGTTGAAAAAATCCTACCGAGTGATGAGCAAACCTCTCACTCGGGGGCTTAGCTGTGAACCCGTTTCTCCTAAGTTGAAAAAATCCTACCGAGTGATGAGCAAGCCTCTCACTCGGAGGCTTAGCTGCAGTCCAGTACTCGCCTAAGTTGAAAAAATCCTACCGAGTGATGAGCAAGCCTCTCACTCTGAGGCTTAGCTATAGTCCAGTACTCGCCTAAGTTGAAAAATCCTACCGAGTGATGAGCAAGCCTCTCACTCGGGGGCTTAGCTGAGTCCAGTACTCGCCTAAGTTGAAAAATCCTATCGAGTGATGAGCAAGCCTCATACTCGGAGGCTTAGCTGCAGTCTAGTACTCGCCTAAGTTTCAAAAATCCTACCAAGTGATGAGCAAGCCTCTCACTCGGGGGCTTAGCTGCAGTCCAGTACTCGCCTAAGTTGAAAAAATCCTACCGAGTGATGAGCAAGCCTCTCACTCGGAGACTTAGCTGCAGTCCAGTACTCTCTTAAGTTTCAAAAATCCTACCGAGTGATGAGCAAGCCTCTCACTCAGAGGCTTAGCTGCAGTCCAGTACTCGCCTAAGTTTCAAAAATCCTACCGAGTGATGAGCAAACCTCATACTCAGAGGCTTAGCTGCAGCCCCGTGCTTGCCTAAGTTTCAAAAATCCTACTGAGTGATGAGCAAACCTCATACTCGGGGGCTTAGCTGCAGTCTAGTACTCGCCTAAGTTTCAAAAATCCTACCGAGTGATGAGCAAACCTCATACTCGGGGGCTTAGCTGCAGTCTAGTACTCGCCTAAGTTTCAAAAATCCTACCGAGTGATGAGCAAACCTCATACTCGGGGGCTTAGCTGCAGTCTAGTACTCGCCTAAGTTTCAAAAATCCTACCGAGTGATGAGCAATCCTCACACTCAGGGGCTTAGCTGCAGCCTCGTGCTCGCCTAAGTTTCAAAAATCCCACCGAGTGATGAGCAAACCTCACACTCGGGGGCTTAGTTGCAGCCCCGTGCTCGCCTAAGTTTCAAAAATCCTACCGAGTGATGAGCAAACCTCACACTCGGGGACTTAGCTGCAGCCTAGTACCCGCCTAAGTCGAAAAACCACCCTTATCCGCAAGGATGGAGAGGTGCGGGTTGACTGCAATCCTCTCACGAAGCTGCGCTACAAGTACAACGTCCGCTCCATCCCTATCCGCAAGGATGACGAGGTGCAGGTCGACTACAATCCTCTCACAGAGCCGCGCTACAAGTACAATGTCCGCTCCATCCCTATCCGCAAGGATGACGAGGTGCAGGTCGACTGCAATCCTCTCACTGAGCCGCGCTACAAGTACAATGTCCACTCCATCCCTATCCGCAAGGATGACGAGGTGCAGGTCGATTGCAATCCCCTCACGGAGCTGCGCTACAAGTACAATGTCTGCTCCATCCCTATCCGCAAGGACGACGAGGTGCAGGTCGACTGCAATCCTCTCACGGAGCCGTGCTACAAGTACAATGTCCGCTCCATCCCTATCGGCAAGGACGACGAGGTGCAGGTCGACCGCAACCCTCTCCTCGGAGCTGTGCCACAAATACAATGTGCGCTCCATCCTTATCTACAAGGACGGCGAGGTGCAGGTCGACCGGGATATCTCCTTCAGAGTTGCATCTCGAAGGATATTCCGAGTGAAGAACAAGTTCTACTCAAAGATGAACACAAGCATATGCAGAAGATAAACCAAGATCGGATAAAATCTCAAGAGTTTCAAAACGAAGATAAAAGTACTCGGGCACCAGGCCCGAAGGAGTTTTAACCGTTATAGAAACCACTCGGCATTCCGAGGCAAATTTAAGGCAAGTTTAAATCTCAAGTTTGTTAATTCGGCAGGAGGAGGGCTTGCAAGCTCGACGAATTCGTCCAAGTCAATTCCATCAGCGATCCGAGTGGCAGCAGCGATGAAAGTCTCCATGAAGGACTGGAAGTCATGCCTTTTGGTGTTGGCGACCTTGATCGCCGCTAGCTTATCTTCGCGGGCTTCCTTGCAGTGGACTCTTACCAGCGACAGAGCCACATCAGCACCGCATCGGGCAGAGGACTTCTTCCATTCTTGCACCCGACCGGGGACCTTGTTGAGTCGAGCCATCAGAGACTCAAGATCATTTTGAAGCGTTGCCCTTGGCCAGGGCGATGAGTCAATGCGCGAAACTGCCACCTTCAGACGGCCAAGATAACTTGTAACACTGGCGACACGGGATTCCAGTTGAAGCACATTCATGGCAGCCTCGTCGCCGACTGGAGAAAGGATAGGGTCCAAACCCGTCTCGATCCGTCTAGTCTCCTCTTCAAAGTTTTGGCAGAATTCTGCAGTCAAGGAGTTAATGAGTCGACTGGACAGGACTAACTTGCAAACAGTAAAGCAGTCGGATCAGAAGGGGTACCTTCGAGCATAAGAAAGAGCTTCTTGGCGAGGGTTTCCGGATAAGCTTCTAATTCATTTCTCTTACGAGCCATGTCTTCCAGCTTCTCGTTTAGAGCCACCTTATCCTTCTTCAGACGAGTTGCCTCTCGGTTGGATTCAGTGAGAGAAGACTACAGCTTGCTTACTTCCTCTTCCAGCACTCTGACTAAAGCCAGCTTCTTGTCAGCAAGGGTAATCTTCTCTTGAGCCTCCTTCTACGCAACTGCAAGGTCCAAGTCTTTCTTCTCCAGAGCCAACCTCATTTTCTCTGCAAAATAAGCATTTAGATCAAACGAAAGATCGAATGGATAATTTAAAGGACAATCGACATGAGCAGTTGACAGGCAGTTACCTTCCATACCGGCAACTTCATCTTAAGTCTTCTTCAAGTTTTGTTGGGCCAGCTCCAGGTCAAGGTTGAGTTGCCTCTGCTTCTCCTCAAATTCGGCGAACTTGGAAATGAGAGTACAAGATTTCTGCAAAGAGTAAAAGACATATCAATCGACAAGATCAAAGATTATTTACTTCCGAGTGAATAAAACTTCAAAGTTTACTCAGACCCCAACCGTCTGCCAGCAGTCGACTGCGGTCTCAGGGACTGCACCCAGTGGGTGCACTTGGCGTGCCCCCACTGGTTCAGATTCCACTCGGCCGGTCTGCCCAGGTCGAGTAAAGAAGAAGAAGAAGAAGTACTCAGACCCCGACTGACTGCCAGCAGTCAACCGCGGTCTCGAGGACTACACCCAGTGGGTGCACTTGGCGTGCCCCCACTGGTTCAGATCCCACTCAGCATGTTCCGCCCAGACCGAGTGGAAGAAAGGAAAGAGAAAGAAGTGCTCAGACCCCAGCCGACTGCCCGCAGTCGACTGCAGTCTCGGGGACTACACCCAGTGGGTGCACTTAGCGTGCCCCCACTCGGCCAGACCGAGTGGAAGAGTGCAAATACTAAAGACAACAAAACACCAAGTGCGTGTACAGATTCGAAGCAGACAATAAGAGATTGTATGAAGGAAAATATTCAGGTAGCATATCCTGATAGAACAAGTTCAGTCGGAAGTCAACTTACCTGGACATTGGCTCGAAGAGCCGCGCTGGCGTCGTAAGCAGCCTGCCTATTGTCGTGCACCGCCTTCATCCGCTCCATCATTACGTCAGCCTGACGGATAGCCTCTGCAGCGGTGTCCGACCGGCTTTCCGGGACGTGATAGGTGGTGAAGAAGGGGACAGACGGTCCAGATGCAGCAGCTTGGAGCTCCGAGGCATGAGGTTGGATGGCTGAAGAAAACATTGGTACAGTCGACGGTGCGGGGCGTTCACTCGACACTGGGACAGCAAAAGTTACAGAGGCTCTACCTGCGTCTTCGGGCTATTGGACTGTTGGTTCTGTCGCCAGTTCCGGCTGAGATATCTTGCCAGCTGCTGGTTTCTTGCTCCTTCTGGGCCTCGGTATCACGTCTTCATCGTCATCCGGAAGCTCGATAACATTGAGTGGGGCTGAAAAGAAATCAGTCGACCCCAAGTGAATCACCAGAATTTAATCGACCAAATAATCAAGAACAAGATCACGAGAATTGCACCTGGGTTGGAGGTAACCGCATCTTCCATCTCCTCGTCTTGGTACTGGCGGGTAGAAGTTCCAGAGGTGGCAGCACTGCAAATGTCAACATTCAGTCGGTCATGTTCTGTTACACAAGTCAACCAAAGGATTAGGTCAGATTGTTACCCAGAGATAGTGGGAATGGTCACTTTGATTTTGGGCAAAGCCTTCGGTGGTTTCGGCACTGGAGACGGCGCACTCTTGGGCTGCTTCGGTGCCTTCTCAATCGGCACTGGAGAAGACGCCCGAGGGCGCTTTGAAGACCACCCAGTTGGTGCGGCCACCAGGCCGGGGATGCTTGTCGGGTCATGAGTGTGCTTGGATCTCCTTTCTCTGCGAGGAGGCAAGTCGACTTCTTCTTCATCACTCGGGTCGTCGCTCTCCTCGTCCTCTTCTTCATCCGAGTGCCACTCACCACTCTCGCCTCCGCTCGCCTCCCCCTCGGGATCTTGCTCCTGCTCTCCGTTGGGCATTGAATATATATCACCAAGGGCCTGAAAGACAACAAACAAAAGAAAGGCAGTCGGCCGTCAACAAGATGTTACATGGTTAATCAAGAAAACACTCGACAATGCAGAATCATACTTGTTTCGGCCGGCGCAAATGGTCGAATGGAACCACCCTCCTGGACCCCCGGGGGTTATCCTTGTTGCCAGTAATGCCTCTTAGCCACAGCTCCACCGCGTTCTCACTGACATCCTCCGGGTGGATCCGAGTGGAATCCTCGATTCCCGAGTACACCCACATTGGATGGTCACGAGCTTGGAGTGGTTGGATACGTCGACTGAGGAAGACCTCCAACAGGTCCATACCGGTCACTCCGTCGCGGACGAGTTGGACCACCCGCTCGATCAACACCTTCACCTGCGCCTTCTCCTCTGGGATCACTCTCAAGGTGGAGGGCTTCTCCACTCAGGCCATGGAAAAGGGGGGAAGTCCAGTCGACTGGCCCGGAGTCGGTTGGTCCTTGCAGTAGAACCAGGTCGACTGCCAACCACGGACTGACTCGGGAAGGATCATGGTTGGGAAAGTGCTTTTGTTCCTCATCTGAATTCCAAGACCCCCGCACATATGTATCACTTGCGTCCTCTCGTCACTCGGGTTGGCCTTCTTGACCGTATGAGAACGACACGTGAATATGTGCTTGAAGAGACCCCAGTGTGGTCGACAACCCAGTAAGTTCTCGCACATGGACACAAAAGCGGCAAGGTACATGATGGTGTTTGGGGAAAAGTGGTGGAGTTGAGCCCCAAAGAAGTGCAAGAAACCTCAAAAGGAAGGATGGGGAGGCAAAGAAAACCCACAGTCGACGTGAGTGGCAACGAGAACGCACTCACCCTCCTGCGGCTGCGGCTCGGTCTAGTTCCCCGGGAGCCGTGCCGATTCGTGGGGGATCAATCCCCCCTTAACCAGGTCGTCGATATCGTCTTGGCTGATTGTCGAGCGAATCCAGTCGCCCTGGATCCAGCTAGGCGTCAGGCTGGACCTCGATGAAGACCCGCTCCGGCTGGTCCTCTTCCCTTTCGCCTTCGCCGTCACCTTCTTCGCACGCTCCAACGCCACCGTCTTCTCCTTCCCCATGGCAGCGGATCGAGTTCAAACGGGGCGACGACGCCGAGGGCAGAGGCAGATGCGGTGGAGAAAACAGAGGAGGAAGGGGAAGAATGAGAACGCACTATGCGAAAACCCCCGTCCAACGCCTTATATGAGATCATTTCCGAGTGGCTGACTCGTGGCCCCAGGCGATCCAATCAAATCCTGCAATAGTCGTGCACGCGATACGTGGCGAAAAAGGTGGTGCGGAGATCGAGGCGGCCTGCCTAATCCGTCCCGATTACTGCGGCCTCCCCCGCCCGGTGCGCTTCCCGAAATTCGAATCCCGTGAAATCCGCGGACAGCAGGACAACCCGTCAGACGGAAGATTTTTCCATATTAACACTCAAAGCTTAACAATGAAAGTTCATTCGACAAAACCAAGAATGGATCAAGGCTACTGAACAAGCAGTTGAAGTCATCATGAAGGTTCATTCGACCTCTAGACAAGACATTTCCAAAGCGCAAAAGCTGACTCGGAGAGGTTATCAACTCCTTCCCCACTCGAACCCTGAACCATTCGGGGGCTAATGATGAAGATATGTACCTAGGGTAGGGTCATAGGCCTGACCTAGACACCCTCCCCTAGGACGTCACCCTCAAACCAGAAGCATTCGAAGAGGAGTCATCATCCACTCGACCATGAGGACTTCCACTCGGAAGACTTGAAGTCACTCGACCGCGGAGACTGTCACTCGACCACCAGAAGGTCTAAGGTCACTCCGAACTGCAACGGTCGGACATCACCTCATAGCTTTAATGGTCATTATGTCTCTTTATTTACTAGCGTTACCAGTAACGTCTCCCCTTTAATGTACCTTAAACCCTCTGTAACGTGGGCTGGCTGGGGTCCTGGCGCACTATATATAAGCCACCCCCTCCACAAGCACAAGGGTTCGCATCCTTTGTAAACTCACACATACACATAATCCAGTCGACCGCCTCAGGGCACCGAGATGTAGGGTTGTTACTTCCTCCGAGAAGGGCATGAACTCGTAAAACTCGTGTGTACAGCTACTACATAGCTAGGGTCTTGCCTCCTCATACTTACCCCCCATTCTACTGTCAGTCTTAGATCCACGACACCCACCGCGTCATCATCCACATGGACTGCATTATGAGCCTCATCTTAGTTTTCAGCCCGAGGTTCTCATCATAAATTTTGAATAACATCAGAATATAGCTTCTCATCATCAACCCCAGAATTGTAGTGATCAGGCTCCACTTCAAGGGGGACCCTACTGCCGGTGCCCACGCTTGTCGAGCCACCATGTCGCCATGCACTAAATGAACTGTTCTGGCTAGAGATGCCATTACGATGACTTGGTTCTCCCCGAGATGTTGGACCCATCATCCTAGGTCCAAATGCCTGCTCAAGCACATCAATTTGCAGCCTCACATGAAAATTATCTTTCTCCTTATGCCTAGCAAACATGGTAGCCAGCTCTTCATCATTACTAACTGTCACCAATTTCTTTTTCCCCATCATAGTATTTGTATACCACTTCATCAAGCAAACCCCAAGGATATGGGCTACAAATTACCTCCCCAAATTGTCTGAAACTCCAATTACTAGCCATTGGCAACCGATAATCGAAACCTCCTTGGAATTTCTTCTTATTCTTTGCATTGAACATGTACCATACCCTTATAATGTGCACCAAGAAAGCAAACCGCAACTCCATCCTAACCGACGAAAAACAGAGATGCAATCAGCACACTAATCGGGCAAACCAACTCGAATCGACTGTTCAAATGCACAACTAAGCTCAATCTAGATAGGAGGCGTGACTTACCCCTCAGGAACCCAGTCATGGACGCGGTGGATCTCCGGCCCAATGCCTGCCTTGCCAAATACTCTGGGGTCACCGCTGCTCGCCATTTCGCCCTGGGGTTCTTCCTCGTAGTTCAAACAGCTCCACCAGCCCCCCACCTTTGAGCGCTCCGGTCGGGCGCACGGAAGGAGGCCGCGCCGCGGGTCGAGCAGGTGGCGGGTGCCCTACCCATGGCGTCGCAGGAAGGTGGCGGGCGGAGTAGGTAGCGGTGGAGCAGGACGGACGCAGCCACGGCAGCGCAGCTGGTGGCGGCGCAGGTGGCGGCGGCGGCGCAGGACGGCCGGCCGGCGGATGGGCAGAGTGGGCGTCGAGTTGGCCGGCTAGAACCCTATGAATGATTCGGGGATTTTGTTGCATGGGCCCACATGTCAGCTTCGGACCCACGTCCATGTGGTCCCACATGTAAGCTCCGGACCCACAACCACTAACGCCGGCAGACGGAATGGACTAAAATCTGGCCGTTTGGCCTCACCATAGTAGCTGTGACTAGGGGCAAAACTGAGCACGATTCGCATTTGAGGGCAAAACTGAGCACATGGACACCACTGAGGGCAAAAGGATAATTAACCCTAAGCAAGATGGCATGATGTAGAGGGATAGATCCAATCAATATGAACAAACCCCATCTTTTTATCCTTAATGGCAACAATACAAATACGTGTCATGCCCCTTTCTGTCACTGGGATTGAGCACGGCGGGATTGAACCCATTACAAAGCACCTCTCCCATTGCAAGAAAAATCAATCTAGTTGGTCAAACCAAATCAATAGATTGGAGAGAAATACAAAGCTATATAAATCATGCATAGAAGAGTTAAGATAAGACTCAAATAATATTCATATATAATCTGATCATAAACCCACAATTCATCGGATCTCAACAGAGACACCGCAAAAGAAGATTACATCAAATAGATCTCCAAGATCATCGAGGAGAACATTGTATTGAAAATCAAAGAGATAGAAGAAGCCATCTAGATACTAGTTGTGGACCCATAGGTCTGTGGTAAACTACTCACACATCATCAGAAGGGCGGCAAGGTTGATGTAGAAGCCCTCCGTGATCGAATCCCCTCGGGCAGAGTACCGAAAAAAGGTCCCCAGATGGGATCTCACGAAGAGAGAAACTTGCAGTGGCAGAAAAGTATTTTTGGTGTGCCCACTAGTCTTGGGGAAATATTTGGGAATTTATAGACAAAAAATTAGGGTTAGGAGAGCCATGGGGGGTCCACAAGCTTGGGGGCGCCCCCTGGGGCACGCCCCCTGAGCATGTCACCACCTCATGGCCTCCTCCCGAAGCTTTCAGGGTGTCTTGTGGTCCAAGAAAAATCATCAAAAAGTTTCGTTCCATTTGGACTCCGTTGGGTATTGATTTTCTGTAAAGAGAAAAAAACAAGGGAAAAAATAGCAACTGGCATTGGGCACTGGGTTAATAGGTTAGTCCCAGAAAATGATATAAAATAGCATAATAATGCATATAAAACATCTAAGATTGATAATATAATAGCATGGAACAATCAAAAATTATAGATACGTTGGAGATGTATCAATCATCAACACAATCTCACAAATATATCCAGATAAGAATTAGTCACAGCCACATTTCATCAATCCCTTACTCCTCCCACGCCCAGGGAAATTGCTCACATATTAGAGATAAATAACAACCAAATACAAAGATCGAATGAAAGTTAATCATCTTTAGCACAATGAGATGAATGATTAACCAGATTGTGATATTTTAATTAAAGTATGAATATAATTTACAAACCCTAGCCTTACAAGCTGGAATCTCTCTAACGGCAATTTTGTCAATGGTGGAAAGGATCATGTGGCAGAGGAACCTAGAATGGATCTAGGTGAAGCAATTCTCATCTCGGTCTCTCTTTCTCTGCTCTGGCCTCTGGTTCTACCTCCTCCATCTCTTTCTTGTGTGTCGCCCAGTCCAGAAAATTGTTTGTGTAGATGAGAGGAAGGCATAACTATGAGCGCTCCTTTGCATGTATCAAATCACATGGTACAGTCGACGATAAGCCCGCTGAGGCTATTAGATAGCGCTCTCATCACCGCGCCATGGCCGGTATGGCCATCCCTTCCATGGGCGTTCGGGTCGTCCCTCTCGTGATCTCTGTCTAGCTTACCAGCTTACGCCTTGTCTATTTGGCTATTGGGTGGTACCTTTATATAATAGGATCGAGTTACACATGTCTGACTCAAACACCTATATAACCCTCCGCTAATTACAAGTCTAAGTGTAGTATAACTCATACACATAATATTGGACACATATTTTAACACCTACCATGGCAAATATGACCTCACGACATGGAAGCTGCCATGTGCGAATGTCTGTGTACCTTGGGCTTGAATCGTTATTCATGAGCTTCGCTGCTACTCCCTTCACATGGCTCCACCTCCAACTGTAGTTCCTTCTTTTCTTCATGATAGTCAAAGCTCCCATGAAAATTAAGTTCTTTTGCATTCTTGTCTTCTATTCCCAATCTCCTAGAGTATTATCCAATGCCATCGCTCATTGACCATAAAGTCATCATGTCTGACAACATCGATATATCGTCACCCTGGTAGCTTCTTTACTAATCTGCGTGAGAGTAAAATACTCGCATACTGGATTCACATATAAGAATTTTTTAGCTCACCATCATTTCTATTGTTAACCGCATACATGGACTTGAAGGAATTTTTTGTTACCTTTACTCATCTCGAGTCAAATTCATGGTTGTCTCATCCCTTTTTCTGGATAGTCTTTTACATGCCTCATAGCTCTAGCACTCGTCTCATTCTACATTTGTCATCCACATTTTGCCATGTGCACCGAACGCCACCGAATATATGACCATGTGCTCTCCTAGGTTTTGACATTTTTAAACTTCCCATCAGTTTCGTAGATTCTTTATGGTCAACTCTAGTCCACCTTCAAATGTGCCCACCTGGATAGACATAATCACGAAATTAACATTGTAACTCGCCAACATGGCTTGAGCACCATCTCCACACTATGTCTGACCACCAGTGTCCTCGTCTGGCGTCATGTCTCGTGCTTACCGCACGTATCGCCGTTATTACTGTCCAGGCTCCGCTGTCCCGATCGAGTATCTTGGGTCACGAACCCAAATCACCTCAACCCCCATCGGTTCATCATCAAGAGATGTCGAGTTTTACGTATCCCTCGAACCACTTGTCCATAGCCCGAACAACATGCCCGTTGCTTTTCCCACTCAAATAGGCTTTGACTCTCCGACGTTTTACACCGCAGACTCTCCACTAGAATCAAGTGAAGTCTTCCATCAGACTCCAGCTACAACTTCAACATGTATCCATGGTAGATGATCAGTACACCCTCACGCCCGTTGACTTCAAGCTCCCATGTGTACACCACCTTGAGTCAACCCAGCTCCATCGCCATGATGAAGCTCACAAACCCTCGGACCATCGCTGCATGTTGCCATGCCTGGAAATCAGTCACCATCAGCATCACGCTCCTATGTCATCATCGTTGAAATCATCATCATCTTCTATTCCACCTGACATCCTTGTCGATCCGCCAGACTTTCTAGGCCACTCGGCTTATATGTCTGACCCCGGTCGAACTTTTCCAATCGCAACCAAGCTCCACCTTGCATCGTGTTAGCCGAACACTCAATTGGCTCGCCTGAAGCGCTAAGGAGGAGCTCTCAGCGAGGATGTTGAGGTTAGGCGGTTGGAAAATGAGGCCATCGGGCAATACCGAGCCCTTGAACAGGGCAACAAGGACATGGACGGCTGCGGTCGTTGGAGTACAAGCAATGACAGTTGACGTTGGAGACACACAAATCTATACCTAATAATAAAGGGGTTGTTGCTTCTTGTGATATATCAAGCAAATTGCCCCCAAAGTTGCAAAATATTACCCACCAATGTCACCTATAAATGATAAAAAAAAATGTTTCACATCGGGGAATCCCCTGCCTGGGCCGGCTCATGTAGAAGGGACCTCCTATACTGCGCCCTATGCGCGGGGAGAAGACGTGCGCGCCCCTTTGGGTCGGCCCATGTCCGGGCGGCCAGCTTTTATTTTTATTATTTTTTTCTGTTTTTTTTTTCACTTTAAATAATTTGGGACTTCAAAAATGTTCCGAAAATTCAAAAAATGAGAATTTTGAAATAGAATGTATACTAAATCATAAAATATTTGTGGATTCAAAAAATGTTTGCATTTTTATAAAACATGTTTGCTTATTCAAAAAAAATTCTTAATATTGAAAACAAATGTTTAGAAAATCAAAAAATGTTCATGATTTTTTTAAAGTTCATGTATTAAGAAATGTTAATGAAATTGAACAAATTTTTGCCAATTCAAAAAAGTCCATGAATGGAAAAATATCCTAAAAATTCAAAAATTGTTCGTGACTTACAAAATAGTTTATTCATTCATAAAATATTCGCTGATTTAAAAAATGATCATGCATTTCAAAAAATGTTTGTAAAATCAATAAAATTTTATGAATTTGAAAAATTGTTCCGCCAATTTCCAAAACAATGTTCACGGATTCAAGGAAGTTGTTAAAAAATGTTCACAATTTAAAAAGATGTTGGCAAATAGTATAAATGTTCTTAATTCTAGAAAATGTTCGAAAATTTGTAGAAGTGTTCATGACTTTGAAAAATGTTCATGAGTTTAAAAAAAATATTCATGATTTCACGAAATTAAGGGTGGTAGTGTATCTCGGTGATGCAGCAAAATATGATCATGGCCATTGGAGGTTATGATTTTTTTTTCCCAGCTGCAACACACGGGCCCTTTTGCTAGTAAGTTTCAAATAAACAAAATTATGAGCTTGGCATTCAGTCTAAATGTGATCCAGAACAATGTTAATAATAGTTGCAGTCAAATCTAAGTCCCATTTCCTGTTCCAGGTGACTTTAGATCATGAATAGAACAGTTCAACACTATAGTCATCTAAAATGTTTCTACTGATTTTATACATGTTCATTGTCTCCAATCCCAATACAATCACAGTTCAACAAATATTGGACAAGATACAAAAGAAATGCTAACTGCTGATCCCACAATGATAGACAAAAATAAACAAAAAAGAGGCATATCCGACGACATGCACGTGTTGCCGGTAAGACAGTAGAACTTCTCAAGAATACAGAAAGTCGGATTCAAAATTTTCCCGGCAGTACGTGCTTTTTCCAGGTCGCAAGTTGTATTTCGTGGTGATTATGAGCCCATGTATCATAAATTGATGTCTAGTCGACTTGTCCTACTACTGTTTTTGTCAGGAATTGCCGATGACGAGAATCTGTGGTATCTGTAGTTCTCCGCGGAAGAGGACATTGGCTGCTGCGGAGAGGGAGTGAGTGGTAGAGTTACATTCTGCTGTGCAGATAGTGGGGCGACACCGTTGTATTTGTACCTCTGCCCGCCATAGCTGCAACAAGGAGGGAAATAAAATGTGTCTACAAGATGGCCTGACCAATAGCCAGTCAAATGCATTTCAGATGGACAAGTACAAAGATAATATCAATGCACCGAGTGCACTAGCCTGCTCTTAGTAACACATAAAAAAGTAAGACAAAGAGCTCACCTTTTCCTTTTGAACAACTCCTCGTCATTCGTGGTTTCTACAGGAAGAATGGTATCCCCTCTGGGAGTGAGAGACCATGGGCTAGGGGCAGGAAGTTCATTCGAGAAATACCTCCTCCTTATCAACTGAAAGATAAATCTCAACAACATTAGTAAATAATCTTATGTACCAAGAATTCTTATCTGCTACTCAAATCGAAAATTATTCTGTTGCACAAAGCTACGAACCATGCGGAAGAACTTAACCACAGCTTCTTTATCATATCTTGCCTCTTTTGCAGCCTGCATCCAAAGGTCAACATATCATTTGCTAAGGCACTAACAACGTCAACCCCAACCAGTACATAAATAATGAGAGCAGAGCAGAACATTTTAATTGAGAGTCATACTGCTAAAGTCCACCACATTACAGTAAAGTCCTTTTATCATGGAAACGTGAAGACATCACATGAAAGATGTGAATAAGAGCACATTAGAATTACCGTGAGCAGACCAGAATTGCCAGGGAAGCTATCCACAAGTGGAAGTTCTTCACTCGATGGAAGTAGGCCTTGCTTGTCAACCCATTGACGAGCAACATCAATAAGATTTCCACTGCTAACTCTTCTACCATCTCTTGGAGCAATGTCTACTTTGTTAGCAATCACTAGGTAAGGAACTGGAAGACCTCCTGGACCACCAGACCCAAGAGGAGCTGAAAAGGTCCCAGACTCAGCAACCTCAACTGCCCACTTGCTCAAATTTGTCTTTGTCTTCCTCTGAGATAGGTCATAAACAAATATGACACCTGATGAATAATTATGGAGAAGTGAATACAGGATCTGTATTATCTGGTGTACTTACACGGATTTGTAATACCTAGTTGCTATGGAAAACTTGAAACGCATATCTGAAATCACTCGGGCACAATAGAAAGAATGCATTGATTCTATCAAATTGAGAATCAGGAAAAGTCATACTAAAAGAAGTTGATATCTACACTTTGTGGTGATAAGATAGTTAAATAGGAACACCAGAGAATCAATTACTGAAGTCGCAGAATCTCAGAAAGCTCAGCAGTTGTGAGTTAAACAGCTAGTAGCAAATATGCAAATTTGTCACTGTATTTTATATGAGAAAATTTGTTGTTAATACTGGTTGAGAAGCAAATAATATTAGAAATGTATATTATGCCAGAATATTAGATTGGTATAAAGAGAATTGTGTACCATTAATTTGTGAATAAAAAAGTGAACGGCAATCTCTGTAGCGATCATGCCCTGAAACATCCCAAAGCTCGACAAAGAAGTTCCTTTCAGCATCACCGACGATGCTATTAGATGAACTCCCTGGGCTTCCGTAAGTAATATGCTGAAACGATTGAGTAAACAATTCTATCAGAATATACTGCTGAAATGACGGAGTGAGCACACTGCATTACATACTTTTACATCAACTGTACATCCAATTGTTTGGGTCGGTCGAGCAACCGCAGAACCTTGAAGAATGAGACGTGCCAATGAAGATTTCCCCACACCTGGAAAAAGAAAAGGAAAATTCATCATGTCCATTAAAACTAAACAGTAACAAGTTAAACTTCTACAAACAGTACTTGAGCATCTCTACAAGTTGATCACAATGGTATGCGTTAAGGAGTATTAGTATTGGTCTAGGTTTCTGTATGTAGTCATATTGGTCTAGATTTCCTTCCTTGTACCCCAACTCTCCTGTACCATATATTCTCCCCATGGGCTATGGTAATACAATCAAGTTGCTCCTCTAGCATGGTATCAAGAGCCAAGGTTTAGAGTTTTCTCCAGACACCGCGACTCGTCCTCCTCTCTCTATCGGTTTCTTCAGATCGGTCTTGGACGATCAATATATTTTCGGTCTCATTTTGATTAATTTTCCTCTGGATCGATCTCATCCTCCAACAGTCAGCAATGCCCTGGCCAGATCAGGCCACTGCTGGGCTGCCTCCTCTGCCTAGACAGGAGCTCCCCCTCCAATATCGAATCGAATCCAGCCTCTCACGACCGTCCGTCTGCTTCCCTGGCTGCTGGATCGGCCCCATCGCCATGTGCATGTCACCTTGTGTAAACGCCCGACCGGACGCATCCGGCCCCCATCGAAGCCCATCCGCCTGCTGCTCCAGCTGGATTGGGCCGCCGAATCGTAAAGATCCAACACCTCGTCCACGCGTGTCTGTTCTCCATCGACCACCGTGTCAACTATTCAGACTACGGTATCATATATTCAGACTGGGGTGCCGATTATTCAATTACCGCTTCTCTAGATCTAACGGTCATCATCTCTCCGCGATCTACGTTCGTTCGATGGTCTGGATTGGTTCTTACCGTTGTACCAGTGTAGTGCCGTGGCATCTTAAGAGTCCAGTTGTCTCCTAAGCTTAATCTAGAAGTATCCATGGTGTGTATGTGTCCTACTAGAAGAGTCTGTTTGTGGGTAGAGTCCAGTTGTCTCTTAGATGGACCCAACTTAGTCGAGTATCCAGCGTGTGTGGAATTACTGTTTAGAGAACAGTAACATATCTAAAGGGTTTATATAAGGATGTATCGCCCTGTAAGGAGGGCAAGCGGTTTGGCGCTAGCTCCCGACTTCTGGCCCGAGCACTTGCCCGTCTCGGCGGCCGAGAATGCTGCCCTCACGGCCCCGTTATATGAGGCAGAGGTCTAGGAGGCCATCAAAGGCATGAACCCGACATCCGCCCCCGGCCCCGATAGCCTTCCGGTGAAACTTTTCCAGACCTTCTGGAATGTCATCAAACCGGATGTGATGGCCCTCTTTGAGTGCCAACCACGACAGCAACTGCCAACCTGGTGCCAACCACGACATCCACACCCTCAATTCTAACACAACAGCAACTGCCCTGGTCCCAAGAATCATCTCAGAGGACACCGGGCCTGCAGACGATCCCTCCCAACACACAGACAGGATTTTGGTTTCCTCAATCAGTGCCATCCAGGCCCTCATATTTGCTGTTCTGCAGGGTCCACAAAATTGCAGATACCACGGGTGTGCATCGATACCACAAACTGGAATTTCGCACATTCAATGGCAACGATGACCAGATGGTCTGGTTGAATCGGTGTGAACAATTTCAGCTCCGCATTCCATCCCTAATCTGATGTGCGGGACTGAGGTTGTCGACTGAATCGTCTCCATGTATCTCCATTGCCTAACATGTGATCATCCTGGTGAGTGGATTAAGTGATTTCCATGGGCAGAATATTGCTATAACACTAGCTTCCAGTGTTCTATCAAAACCAGCCCTTTTCATGTGGTTTATGGCAGGACGCCTCTATCGTTGGTGTCATATGAGCCTGGCTCAGCATGTGTGGAGGCGGTTGAGCGCTCCCACGTTGAGCGGGATGAGTTCCTAAAGGAAATTCGTGACAGGCTTCTCCAAGCTATAAAGGAACATGACACTTAGCACCGTGGCCTTGAATTTGCAGTAGGAGACTGGGTTTGGCTCAGACTGCACAACCGCCAGGCAGCATCACTAGCGGTCAAAGCACATGCTAAGTTAGCACCAAAATATTGTGGGCTTTATCAAGTCTTGGAGAGGATTGGTGCAGTAGCTTATCGACTACGTCTACCTACTGGTGCACGTATCCATGCATGCTGCACTGTTGAAGAAATTTCATGGAGATCCACCCGCATCTGACCCAAACCTTCCATTGATCGAACATTGGCGTGTCATTCCAGTACCAGCAAAGGTGGAGCAAGCACGCCGACGCCAAGACAAGTGTGAAGTTCTAGTGCAATGGCATGGTTTGCCAACAACAGAGAGCACCTGGGAGCCGCTGGGTAAGTTCAAGGAACTCTATCAGGATTTAACTTCATGAACAGCTACTGGAGGCGTGCTTATAAAAGAAAGAACATGGGACCAGCTAACATGCAGGAATAGTCAGCTCTATCCAATATGCAGCTTGAGGAAAAGCTGCTTCCAAGAGAAGGGGGGTAATGTTGTGGCATTTTAAGAGTCCAATTGTCTCCTAAGCTTAGTCTAGAAGTACCAGGGTGTGTATGAATCCTAGTAGAAAAGTTTGTTTGTGGGTAGAGTCCAGTTGTCTCTTAGCTGGACCCAGCTTAGTCCTTTTTCTTTTGCAGGTATTCCCATTCTGAGTCTGTCCCAAACAACTACGCCGTCCTTCTCCCATTCTCTTCATACAGAGTTGAAAATTACCTGGTGCCCGAGTCTTTGTAGAGCGGGAGCAGGTCCGTTGTAGGCATGAGGGAACACGGAGCTGGGTAGGACCGGGTAGACGACTTGGATGGGCCAAGTGCCTCCATGGCACTTGGCCTCCAAGGTGTACGATGTGGCCATCGAGACCCGCTGGAGTGCACCCACAAGCTCTCCGAGCGCCTGGAGGTCAACCTCCATATCAAGCATGAGGACCTGGTAATTAATCACCAACCTCGCAGCATCCCTTTCTGAAGATGTAGCTTCATGCTTCCGTTCACTGACGCTTCAAGAAATTTTTAAATTTCCAATTGCTTCCTCTAATAAAACTTCCACAAGGGTGGGCTTTGAGGAGGTTTACCTTGATTATGATGTTTAGATTGCTCACTCGCCCTGGTGTTTGCATGTTCTTGTCGTACTATCCCGATGATAGTCCAGGGTAGCCACGGATAAATACTCAGAAACCCTGAAAACGTATATCCTGTAACACTAGCTATTTCTAGCTACAATACTACAAAAAAGTAGATGGTGCCATGATTCAATTTCAAAACGGTGCACACATTCAGGGTTTTCTTCATTCCTTTTTCAAAATTTGTCCCTTGATTCCAAGCGTGGAGGGGTGGCATCCGTGAGCATGTCGCCGTGTGGGGAGGCAGCCACGCTGTGGCCACTCACCTCAGATACTCCCTCCTGCAGTGGGGAATGGTGTCGTTGACGCGGAGGACTCCATGTCAGGTGCTTCGGCAAGGACGGTCAACAGAATACGGAAACATGCCAATGAGGAGGCGTGGAGGACGGCGCCCACGACTACATCACCAATAGACTCGGAGGAGGGTGTCTCATCCAGTGGAAAAGCACGCTAGAAGCCATCAAGGAAGACCGTCGAACAATCCCTAACCCTCCATCGAGCCACCGCCACAGCGACGAGACCAACGCCAGTAAGTCGCCGCCACCACTGAGTTGTACAAGGTGCGCCCTGGTGTTTCCCAGAATCTTCCCTGCCTCCTGAAGAAGCCTCATGGCATTCCGGCGGCGGTTTTTGGCCAAGTGAAAGGGCATCCGCCCCTAATGAGGGTTTTGGTGTTAATGGCAATAGAGATTAGATGACTAACTATGTTCCGCACATGTGTCCAGTTTACACATCAATGGAAATAAAACATATGGTTGGTTGGCGACCCCCCAAGCTAAAAGGACAAAAGAAGACGGTACGCCAAAATTATATACCAACGATTTCTCGTTTTTGAGTCATAGGTACGTTGTACTATTAACAGGGGATTCGCGATGAATCTTGTGTGGGAATCACTAAACAAATCAAAGCCAAATACACCCACATCCTATGAGAGAAAGAGCGCCTAATCATCCCCTGCTTTGTTGTTGTTTGTTCTGTCTGAACCAAATCGGAGTATCCGACCATTGTCGGACTATCTGACATGGGGTCCGACTTTGTCTAGGGCTCTGGATAAAGTCGAAGGCTGGGTTGGACATTGGGTCAAACATTTCGATAAGTTACTGTCCTACTTTGGTCGGACTGTCCGACTTTTCTGGACAGCAAGCATAACGAACTGATTTTTGGTGGACCTATATAAGGCACCCTTCTGCTCCAAAGGAGGGTGACAACTCCATTATTCTTTCCTCCAATGATCCAAAAGCTTAAACCTTCAATTCCTCTCTCTCTCTCTCTCTAGCCACTCAATCTACTCCATATTTTAGAGAGAGCAAGAGGATCACCCCTACAAATCCATCCAATCAAAACTCGAGCTTGTTGATTCCCCACATGATCCTAGCTAATCTTGTTACTCTTAGGTTTGTGGGGAACCCTAGACGGTTGGTATTTCCCGGGAGCTTTCGATTCGTTGTGCCTCGGACTCGTTTGTGAGGGTTTGGAGCTCGCCCCAAGAGCTACCCCTAGTGAGAGGGAACTTGGACATTTGTTGACAAAGGTTCTTGGAGACATAAGGTGAGGCATTCGTTGTCGAGGGAGCATTCGTTGTTCCCCGCCTCTCCAGCGGAGATTAGCACACCCCCAAGTGTGTGAACTTTGGATTACTCATCGTCTCCATCACTTTCGGTTGTTTCTTAACCCTAGCTTTACTAGTTATTACTTGCTTGTTTGACTCCTTGTGTAGCTTCCTAGCTTGTTGTAATGCATCGTGTAGGGTGTAACACCTAGTTGCATGTCTAGAGAACTTACATTTCTGCATTAGGCTCTAAACGCAACTAAGAAATAACTCTAGATGTGTAGGGTGTAACAGCCAAGAACGCTTCTTGATTTTGGGGGAAGGTCGATTTTTGGACATGGCAGTCAGCGGACTTGCTCCGGTCTGCCTCATCTAGGCTGGATGCCGTGATTGGTGCAGGAGCTAGAGACGAATCCTTGTTTCAACTCCGGCTGGGGCTCTGCACTCATCCACACCAGCACCATTGAGATGCAGCGCAACACCATGGACAGTTGCCACGCCGTCTTGACGTGGACTTGCTCCAATCTGGCTCCATCACGTTAGACATCGTGGAGGCCGTGGTTAAGGAGTTGGAGACAGACCCTTGTTTCAAATCCTGCTCACCTGCAAAGGCACTATCGAGATGGAGGCCAACATTATGGACAGTTGTGGCAGCCACCACAATGCTGTCTTCAGGTCTCCACCGTCAAGAACCGCGTCTTGCTCACTCTGTGTGCTATAGTTGTGCTTGCCACTTTCAAATGTTTAATTGACCTTATAGATATCACTTAATAATCTGTTTGATTCATTTAGTTGCATTCTCACCTTGTTCATGTCAGCTGGTGTCTGCTCCATAGCGAAGCACGGGTGTTGTGCTAGTAAATCCTAAAACTAATAAGGAGCTGCCGTTTGTCCATCTATTCAATATATATACAACTCAAGGCAGAAGAAACCCACACCACATTTAGAATCGGAACACCCGGTTTATGAACAACTATTAAGGCAACTGCTAAATAGCCCCTAAAAATAAATCATGTTCAGTTGGTTGGTGAATATAATGTAGACAGATTTTGAAACCAGTTTCGCCCGGCGTACCAAAGTTAATGTTTTGCTAAAGCACGTCTAAGTCATATATCCTTGATTTTACGCAGAGATTCGTGCGGGTATTTTATTTTTTTTCTTTTCATTTCCTTTTTATGTTTGATTGAATCACTTAGATGTGCAATAACTCTAGATGTGCCCTACTAGTACTAGAATTAATGATAACATTCTCGTGCTAACGTGTAACGACTTGTAATGAACGCCGTGGATCTCAAACCGTACCATAAGGCCTCCTAGAGCGTCCGAACGTGTCCCATCCTAGGTAAGATACGAGTTCTTAAATCGGAAGACTGACCTGAATCGCCGACGACGAGGACGCGCACCTGGCCGTAGGGCATCCCGCCGTTGAGGTCCCGCCCGCTCCCGCTCGCGCCGCCGTCCCTCCAGAACCTCATCTTCCCCACCAATCAATCGAGCAGCGGCAGCTGCTGCTGCAGCAGAGAAGGCTAGATCCGCGGATCCGGAGGAGGCTGTAGCCGCATCGATCGGGAATGAAGGAAGGAATGATCCGAGTTCCGAAAGCAGGAGGAGGGGATTCAGATCTTCGATGGAGGCGAGTTCTCTAATCCGCTCGTGGGATCAGTGTCGGCGACGGCTGCCTCTCCTCCTCCCTTGCTGTCGTGGCTTCCTTTCGCTCGCTCTGCTGCCGGTGCTCTGTCGCGATGGCCGATGGGGCAACCGCACCGGCTATCTCCAGGGCCGTTGGATCAAACGAGGACGGTTTGGACAATGTTTGGCAAACTATGCATGTCAAACTTTCAAACCTTATAATCCCCGTTCGTATTTTGTATCAATTTTTTACCATTAATTTAACTAACAAAATATTAATACATATCACCAAAAATTATATCATTTGACTCGTATTTGAACTTAGCTTTTGGTAAATATTGTTTTTTGTGTATAGGTAATTTTTTATTAGTTAAAATCATGACTAAAATATGACCCTAAATACAAAACTAATAAATCAGAATGAAGGTAGTACAGTCTATGACCAACGTTGCATTTTTTTCTTGAGAAAATTGCACGTGCAGACACTCACATACCTGCAGGCACACTCACCCATGTATAACCCATCGATATAAGCATATTCAACAAACTGAACTTATAGATATTTTAAGAGGTAATTACACTGGTGGTGTCACAACTTGGCGTGGATGGTCACTTTGGTGCCACAAGTTGTGGCGTACAACAATGTGGTGAAAAAACTTGGCTCTGGCGTGCACATACGGTGCTTTTCTCGTTTTGATACGGATTAAGTGCTGACTAAGCAAGCCAGCTGGGCGGGGGTCCCGCTGTCAGTGACCAGAGGGCTCGGGCGCGGGCTTGTGGCCGGAGATTTTTCAAAAAAAACCTTAGATTTAATATTTTTTCGCAAATAGGCCCCCGCCTTGGCTGTACAGTGTTGCCCTTTCGTTTTTGCCTATATGACCTCACGTATCGCGAAAAGAGTGCGCAGACCCTGCCGCTTCGACTCCCTTGCCTCGAGCTCTCCTCCTATGTCTCTCCTCCCAAGCGTTTGAAGGCAGAGGCGGCGTTGATCTGGAGGCGTGGATCGGCGGCGTCGACAACGATGGAGCCCCGTCGCCACGCTCCCGGCGAGGCAGCTCCTGTGTACGGTGAGCAAGACCTTGTTTCCCCCTGCACAATCCCTTGTCGTCCCTGTTTTTCATAGGGTTTTTGTCAGTTCGATCGGCCACAAAAAATCTATGGTTTCTTGATGATTTTGCCTGCGGATGGAATTTAGTCTGCAGATGATGTTGAAATCCCCCTACGCATTTGTTTGTAGGATAGGGTTAAGCCCAGGTTTAGTAGGCCCCTGCTTTTTTAACTGAAGATGTGAACAGTTAACTGAAGATGTGAACAGTTGTTACTGAATTTTTCGACATTTCTTAACTGAAGATCTGCATTGCAATTGTTAATTGAAAGTTGGGACTGTATGTATTTATCTGTTGTTTTTAGGCAGTGTGCACTAATTTGGTGGCTATTGTCTTTCAAAATAGGTGAACATGTAGGCCAAGTTAGGCCTTAACATGACTTAATTAGATTGTTTGGTAATGCTGACTGAAACACTATGTGTTTGCATTGTTTTTTAACTGAATTTTAGCTCTAATAGCTGGTTCACTATTCACTGAATATGTATGTGTCTTGTTATCTGAATATTATTGCACTGCATACATTGCAGGTGATTTTGATGGACTATTCACAGTTGAGATTCACCACAAGGGGTTTTTCTGTGGAACTGGCAGTAATAGTACCTACATGGATTATGCAGTGGATTGGTTTGACAATTGTGATAGTGACACATGGTCTATATTGTGGATTGAAGATTTTCTGAAACAGCTAGGTTATGACAAAGCTAGTGGACATCAGCATGATGTGTTGTGGTGCCAGCCTGGAAGGACACTTAGTGAAGGAATGAAAGAAATGAAATGTGATGCTGACAGCCTTGCAATGGTAGCTGCTACGACACAACACAAGAATTTGTTGCTGATCATAGATCATGGAGAGACACTGAATAGTTTGCTGAGAGATGATGTACTAGGTGAAGGTGTTCCTGAATTGCCAAAGATCATAACTCCAAGGAAAGAAAACAAGGGCAAAGAAAATGTTAGCTCACCTACAGTTGTCACCGAGCCAAGTATGGGGAGGAAAACAAGGGCCAGGAGATTGTTTTCTGAAGGATCAAGTTCAGGATGTGCTGATGAGGAATTTGAGGAAGAAGATGCAGTAGTTGGTTCAGATTCAGAAACTGATGAGGAATTCTTTGACGGTGACTTTGATGTAGAGGATGGAGATGATGATCTATTTGAAGATCATGTTGACAAAGAAGTGGATGATCATAGAGAAAAGGTTACAACATGTGACTATGAAACAGAGTTAGCAGGAGATGCTCTTGATGACCCCCACATCATGTTATCCAAAGAAGAGAGGGAAAAGTTGAAGTACCACTTCAAAGGTTTCAATCCAGAGACTGATTTGAATGCTCCTGTATTTAGGTTGGGCATGGTGTTTGGTAGTGTGCAAGAGCTAAGACATGCTATAACTTCTTATAGCATTAGGAACAGAGTTTCAATTAAAAAGACAAGAAACACATCAAAGACAGTTGAAGTTATATGCACTGATGGTTGCCCATGGTATCTGAAAGCAGTGAAGGACAGCAGGAAAGACAGCTTAATTGTAAAGAAGTACTGTGATGAGCACACTTGCCCTAAGACATGGAAACTTAAATGTCTAACTGCTCCATTTTTAACCAAAAAATTCAGAGATGAGTTTAGGGACAATGAGAAGATGCCTTTGAAAAAGTTTGAGGAGAAGGTTCAGCAAGAATACAATCTCATACCAAGTAGGACCAAACTGGGTAGAGCTAGAAGAGAATTAGTGAAGCAGATCAGAGGTGACGATGATGACCAGTACAATCACTTGTGGGATTATGGAGAGGAGTTGAGGAACACAAACCCTGGCAGCAAGTTCTATCTATGCACAAAGGAGATATTTGATGAAAAGCTTAAGCAGACAAAAGAACACTTCTCTACACTATATTGGTCATTGGATGCATGCAAGAGAGCTTGGCTATTGGGAGGTAGGCCCATCATTTTTATAGATGGATGTCACATTAAGACCAGGTACAAAGGAAATTTGCTGACAGCAGTGGGTATTGACCCTAATGATTGCATCTACCCCATAGCATTTGGGGTTGTCGAAGTGGAGTCTACTAGCAGCTGGGAGTGGTTTCTGGCAAGTCTGAAAGATGATCTTAACATTTTTAACACCTCTCCATACACAATCATGAGTGATAAGCAAAAGGTATGTGACATTCTGCTCATTCATCTAATTCATATAGTTATACCTACTCTGAAGTGTTTAGACCATATATTTATGTGAGGGGCACTATTTATGTGATTTGCAGGGTCTCATAGCAGCAGTTTCAAAGGTTTGGCCAGATGCTGAACACAGATTTTGTGTGAGACATATGTACCAGAATTTCCACAAGCTTCACAAGGGGGAACAATTGAAGAACAATCTATGGGCAATTGCAGGAGCAACAAACAATCCAACATATGTCAAAGTTATGGATAAGATGCTGGCAGACAGTGTGGGTGCATATAAATGGGTGGAGAAATGGCCTCCAAGGTCATGGATTAAAGCCTTTTTTAATCCTTTTCCGAAGTGTGACATCCTGCTGAATAACATGTCTGAAGTATTTAATAGGTAGGCATGTTATGTACTAATATGCTTCAACTTTAACATTGCAATATGGCTCTTTGAGTTTGTCTTGTTGTATTGCTGCACTAACGGGTATGTTTGTTCTTCTGATAGTTGGATTTTGCCAGAAAGGGAATTGCCAATTTTATCCATGGTGGAGAACATAAACAACAAGATAACAGCAAGGATATACAACAAGCAAAAGGAAGTGGCAGTGGATAGGAAATGGAGTGGTAGACTGTGCCCCAAGATTAAGAAAAAACTAGACAAATTTACTGATTGGGCTGCTCACTGCATGGTATTTGGAGCTGGTCAAAAGGTTTTCAAAGTGGTCTCAATGAACCATTCCTACATAGTGGATCTGAACATGGAAACTTGCGACTGTGGAAGATGGGACTTGTCAGGAATTCCATGCCACCATGCAATAGCATGTGCTAGAGAGGAGAGACTAGATCCTGCAAGTCTAGTGCACGAGTGCTATTCTGTACAAACTTACAAGAAAGCTTATGGGTACAACATAAAGCCAGTTAGAGACAGGGAACATTGGAGAAAGATGAACGGTGTTGATGTCTATCCACCGATGTACACTAAGGTGATGGGCAGACCAAGGAGGAACAGAAAAAAAGATCCAGAGGAGAAGATCATGAAAGATGGAGGGAAGAAACTAACAAAGCATGGTGTGTCCATGCACTGCTCTGTGTGTGGAAGAGCTAATCACAACAAGAAAGGGCACAACAAGTGGGAGGAGAACAACAGAGATGCACCGCAGCCTGTTCGTACTGATGCAGATGATGATGGTGAAGAGGAATATGATGATCCTTCTGTCATTTCTGTAAGATGAAAAAATATTAAATTTACTGGAATGTTTTCTGAATTTTACACACTGACAGATAGAGTTGACAATTTCTTTCCCTTTTTTCAGAACATAATGCCACACACAGTGCACCCACACATGGACCCAACTCAAACACCAGGGTCAATGGTGTTTCTCATGCAGCAAATGGTAAGGCCTTTGTTATGCAAAACTATATTTTTCTTCAGAACTTCAATTCTGCTTGTGATACTATCTCTGAAATTTTGTTCCTACTTAGGAGAGGAAAGCATATGTGCCATCTATGGATCATGGACCTCTTCCAGAATCATCTTTTGTTGCAAATGCAAGAGATAACATACCCCCTCCAAGGGTTACAACTACTATGGCAGCAGGCAGGGTTAGAAGAAGAGGAGTGACAGAAGATATACCTGAAGCTAGCTACCAGGCAACTGAAAATGCAAGAGGGAGGAAAAGGAAAGCAACTGGAGTAGGCAGAGGAGCTGGGAGAGGGACTGGGAGTGCAGCTGGGAGAGGACTTGGAAGAGGCACTGGGAGAGGGACTGGGAGAGGAGCTGGGAGTGGGACTGGAAGAGGGTCTGGAAGAGGGACTGGGAGAGGAGCTGGGAGTGGGACTGGGAGAAGTCACACTGGAGGAAGGACAGGACCAGGAGCTGGACTATGGAACATCATGTTTCCACCAGATGAATCCAGATCATATGTGCAAGCAGAGGAGGTCCCAATGACACAAAATGCACCAACTGAAGAGTGGCATGATGATTTCCAGACCTTGTAGACCAAGCTGGATAGTATACTAGTTCATCAATGAACTCGAAGAAATGCAATCAAGTTCATTTATGAACTTTTGTTCTCTGAAATGTTAGAACTAAATTTACCTTCTGCTTTAGTGTTATGCTACAATGCATATTTCCCTTTTGGTCAAGTTCATTTATGACTCTGTTATATGATTTTCAAGTTTAGCTGACTCTGAAATGAATGGTTTCTCTCAAACTGAATGTTTCTGTGATTTTACTTCAGTTAGCGCATTTCTGTCAGTTATCTAAGTTTTGACATATCTTCAGTTATATTCTATTCATGTTACTGTCGGTTTCCTGTCCATCTCGGTGATCAAATGTACCACTTACTTTTTTAGCAAGTATACTTATGTAATGTTGAGTGTTGTTTCATTTATTAAATTAAACATTCAGCTTCACACTCTCTTTAGAACAACCAGCAGTGTCAATTGCAAGACTTGGTTAAATAAGAATTTGATATGAAGCAACATTTCTTAATACCAATTCTAATACATTCTCTTTAGAACTTTCAGTACACAGATTTGGATGCAAGATTTGGGATCGATAGGCAAAAACGAAAGGGCAGCACTGTACAGCCAAGGCGGGGGCCTATTTGCGAAAAAAACTATTAAATCTAAGGTTTTTTTGAAAAATCTCCGGCCACAAGCCCGCGCCCGAGCCCTCTGGTCACTGACAGCGGGACCCCCGCCCAGCTGGCTTGCTTAGTCAGCACTTAATCCGTATCAAAACGAGAAAAGCATCGTATGTGCACGCCAGAGCCAAGTTTTTTCACCACATTGATGTACACCACAACTTGTGGCACCAAAATGACCATCCACGCCAAGTTGTGACACCACCAGTGTAATTACCTCATATTTTAAAGTTGATGAAATCATCATGCATCCACCATAGCACGAAAAAATATAATTGAAAAAACTAAAATAAATTCATGAAAATGTGAGCAGTGAGCAATGTCCACTCTGCACTAAATAGTGGGCAAAGCGTGATTGCTTGCCACATAATCTAGTACAAGGAAAAATTACGTGAACAACCAGCAAATCATTGCCCAACTTCAAAGTACTGTGAGTAGTCCATGATCGGTTGGATCAAACAAGAATGGTTTCGCCTAAACATTTGGCAATTATAGCAGTCAATCTTCAAAAGGCTACCGATGAATACCAATGTTGTTGTTGTTGTTGTTGTTGTTCAGGCAAATACAAACATATTATTCCTCCTTTGAGATATGTTGGGAGACCCGCCTCCTCAACGATCCTGAGTTGTTCTACTTGTGAGGTCTCGGGTCTGTTAAATATACCAAGTAATGTGATCCTTAATTATTTTGATTCTTTCTTTCAAGCTCACAAAACTTTCCCCAAGCTTGAGGTAAAGCCTCATGTTTGGTTTTAGAAAAAAAATAATTTCTATATGTACAACAATCGCATTTGTGTAATGGCATTTTTTCATTAAAACAAAAGGACAATCTTGATAACTTGTTATACTTCTGGGTGGCAATTTATTGAGCCATGTTCTAGCATATCCTCCAAGTGAGATAGGGAACAACTTAAGAATAAAGTGTGGAAGGCTAGTGCCATGAAAAAGATTAGCGAGATCTTCAACTTTATGGATATGATCAAAAACATTTCCATCCTACAATCTCTTTAAGTTGAGAGATCCATAATTATTAACAACATCGTATTCCATGGGAAAATCGTAAGCATCACCTTTAACATAAAATGGGAGAAGCACAAAATTCATTATTGGGTAAAAAATGTCTCCTAAAGCTCTTTTTTCAAGCAATCTTATCAAAGCATCTGGATCCTTATCGGAGGCACATTCTCTAATAGCTCGAGGAAAATTCACTTCAACCTGGGTATGTGTGATAGGAGTAGGTGGTGTACTTATTAGTGGAGTAGATGGTGCATCATCCATTATTTATTTATCTTTTAATATAGGAAGATGACAATCAAGCAATTCTCCCAGAGGAGGAGATTCAATAGCAGTAACATGAACAATAGCAACAATATCAATAGTTTCATCATGAGTAACATTAATAACATGTGATATTTTCGAGTGCAGTTCATTGGTGTGTAGAAGTGATGATGGTGTCACAAGTCAATTAAAAAAATTAGATGAATCATAAGCAGTTTAGTACTCTGAGCAGTACCTCTTTTTGTAGTGGATGGAACAATTGTTGGCTTGGGTTCTGGATTTTCCCCATGATGGGTAATAATTGCATCAGGCAAATAATACCAATAAGACTTATAAATAGATCCACCCCCCCCCCCCCCCGCCCCCAACAACGGTGCTAGAAAAAAGTTTTGATAACCCACCAGTGTAGGTGAATGCAGGAGTCTTCGCTGAAAATTATAAAGCCAAATTTATTAATTCGACACAAGGGAGTTAGAGAATATTTATAAGCTTTGTAAGTTAAGTTCTCAATTAAACCACACCTAAAAATATATTTTCTTGCGGAAATTATTAGTAACAAATGACAGTATGGTGCATGTAGCAACAAAGTAACACATCAAAAGAAAATACCCGACGGTGGCCAGGTACAAAGTAACTTAAAAGGAGCAAGCCATAGTAGGCATGTGATGGATATTGGGACGTTGCATGGATGATTTTTTTAAATGTAATAATATAATTAACAAGGATACATCCACTATCTCATGTTCTCAAATTACTGTAGGCATGTATTCCATATGTTGATAGACATGCATATTATTAAGAACTTGCCTCTCATATACATTCAACACCCTTGCTTCGGGTCCTCATACGAAACTACGTGTTATTAAGGTGACCTTGCGCATTAACACTCTATGAATACATGTTATCCTCAAATAATAGCTATCCCCATCGATATCCCGGTATGTCACACTCGAGGTCTCAGATCAAAACCATGACATGTGCATATGACTTGCAAGTATAAACATGAAAGAAATACATCAAAGATACAATTGATTCAAATCTGAAATCATATTACCCGAGCCCTAGTAGAGAGCATTGGGCATAACAAAGTCATAGCAACATCGTTTATTGAAAAATTATTACACTAGGGATCATTTCCCCATCAATCTAATGTCTAGTACATAATCAATCTCATCCAATTCTCATTCATCCCATGTGCCTACAGTGGTTTACACACACACGGTTTGGGAGAGCATGATGGCGATTTTGGAGAAGGGGTTGAAAGTGTAGATGGTGAAGTCTCCCCCTCTCCAAATGTAATACCCTATCTCTAGCAGCCATTTGGAGTCAAGAATAAATCCGAGGAGCGTGTCAGCCTGTTAGGATAATATAAAGCCAGGGGCACCGGGGGCCATCAGGGGCACATGCACCCTAGGGGCCATGTGTAGGCTCTTATGGCTGTAGTGGCCCAAGTTCGGGCCCTAGGTAGCTCTTCTAATGTACCTCCTTCCGCATTTTTTTAATCTTCACGAACACTTTCCAGCACAAAAAGAATATAGCATGGGATATTTGCTGAAAACAGCCTCGACCCCGAGTAGTTTTCATTCACTAGAGCAAGTTTTCATTCCAAAACCAATCACAACTAATTAAGAAATTAAATACGTTTGAGCCGTATCACCAACCCAACTTGCTCGTACTTTAGGGAGTGCAAGAGGAGAACAAGATTTACACTTTCACCAAAGAAATTTCGAATTCCCCTTGATCCTAGGTGGATCTTGTTCCTATTGGAGTTGTTGGGAACTCCTAGACGGCCGGGATCCTTACATAAGCTTCCTTGCTATGGTGTTCCACAAAGAAGTTTGTAAAGGTTTGGTGGGTGATGACCTACAAGTATATGGGATCAATTGTAGCTCTTTTCGATAAGTAAGAGTGTCGAACCCAGCGAGGAGTAGAAGAAATGACAAGTGGTTTCAGCAAGGTAATATCTGCAAGTGCTGAAATTATAAGTAGCAGAGTAGTTTGATAGCAAGATAATTGTAACAAGCAAGTAACGATAGTAGTAACAAAAGTGCAGCAAGGTAGCCCAACCCTTTTGAGGCAAAGGACAAGCCAAAACGGTCTCTTATGATAAGCAAAGCGTTCTTGAGGGTACACGGGAATTTCATCTAGTCACTTTCATCATGTTGGTTTATTTCGTGTTCGGTACTTTGATAATTTGATATGTGGGTGGACCGGTGCTTAGGTGTTGTTCTTACTTGAACAAACCTCCTACTTATGATTAACCCCCCCGCAAGCATCCGCAACTATGAGAAAAGTATTAAGAATAAATTCTAACCATAGCATTAAACTTTTTGATCCAATCAGTACCTTACGGAATAGCGCATAAACTGGAGTTTAAGCTTCTGTCACTCTCGCAACCCATCATCTAATTGCTACTCCACAATGCATTCCCTTAGGCCCAAATATGGTGAAGTGTCATGTAGTCGGCGTTCACATGACACCACTAAGGGAATCACAACATACATACTATCAAAATATCGAACACATATCAAGTTCACATGATTACTTGCAACATGATTTCTCCCGTGACCTCAAGAACAAAAGTAACTACTCACAAATGATAATCATGCTCAAGATCAAAGGGGTATTAAATAGCATATTGGATCTGAACATATGATCTTCCACCGGATAAACCATATAGTAATCAACTACAAGATGTAATCAACACTACTAGTCACCCACAAGCACCAATCTATAGTTCCGGTAACAAGATTGAACACAAGAGATGCACTAGGGTTTGAGATGAGATGGTGTTGTTGAAGATGTTGATGGAGATTACCCTCTCAAAGATGGGAGAGTTGTTGGTGATGATGATGACGATGATTTTCCCCTCCGGGAGGGAAGTTCCCCCGGCGGAATCGCTCCGCTGGAGGACAAAAGTGCTCCTACCCAAGTTCCGCCTCGAGACGGCGACGCTCCGTCCCGAAAGCCCTCTCCTTTTTTTCTAGGTCAAAATTACCTATATACCATAAGATGGGCACCGGAGGTGGACCTGGGTGAGCACAACCCACCAGGGCGCGCCTGGGCTCCCTGGCATGCCCAGGTGGGTTGTGCCCACCTGGTGGGCCCCCTCTGGTAGTTATTTGCTCCAATATTCCTCAAATATTCCATAAAAATTCTCCGTGAAGTTTCAGCTTGTTTGGAGTTGTGCAGAATAGGTAGCCTCACATAGCTTTTCCAGGTCCAGATTTCCAGCTGCCGGGATTCTCCCTCTTTGTGTATACCTTGCATATTATGAGAGAAAAGGCATTAAAATTACTCCAAAAAGCATTATTATGGATAAAAACATTATAAATAACAGTAAGAAAACATGATGCAAAATGGACGTATCAACTCCCCCAAGCTTAGACCTCACTTGTGCTCAAGCGAAAAACCAAAATCGAAAAACATGTCCACATGCTTTGAGAGAGAGGTGTCGATAAAAAAATGTGGACATAGAAGCATCATGTTGACTATTATAACAGCAACAAAATTAAAGATAAGACTTTTATCATAGGACTTTTATCATATACTTCTCATGAATAAGTAACAATTCATCACACAATCAAAGTATAAAGCAAAAACTCTATTAAAAACCAACAAACTATGTTCTCTGTCAACTTTGCAACTACAATTCATCATCTTTTTCAGGAAGGGTCACATATCGAGCCTTTAGGCAAGTCCACATACTCAACCATCATATAGTCTTCTATTATTGCTAACACTCACCGCGTACACATGAGCACAACGTTTCAACCAGACACAAAGAAAGATAGGGGCTTATAGTTTCGCATCCCAACGTATTCACCTTAATGGTGATGTCAACAATAACAATTCATGCTATCTATATGAAGGAAATATGCCCTAGAGGCAATAATAAAGTTGTTATTTATATTTCCTTATATCATGATAAATGTTTATTATTCATGCTAGAATTGTATTAACCGGAAACTTAGTACATGTGTGAATACATAGACAAACAGAGTGTCACTAGTTTGCCTCTACTTGACTAGCTCATTGAATCAATGATGGTTATGTTTCCTAACCATAGACATGAGTTGTCATTTGATTAACAGGGTCACATCATTAGAGAATGATGTGATTGACTTGACCCATCCGTTAGCTTAGCATGATGATCGTTTAGTTTGTTGCTATTGCTTTCTCCATAACTTATACATGTTCCTGTGACTATGAGATCATGCAACTCCCGAATACCGGAGGAACACTTTGTGTGCTACCAAACGTCACAACATAACTGGGTGATTATAAAGGTGCTCTACAGGTGTCTCCGATGGTGTTTGTTGAGTTGGCATAGATCGAGATTAGGATTTGTCACTCCGATTGTGGGAGAGGTATCTTTGGGCCCTCTCGGTAATGTACATCACTATAAGCCTTGCAAGCAATGTCGGTCTGGGCCGCTTCATCCAACAATGAACACAATGTCGGTCTGGAACGGTTATTTTTGATGGGCCGCTTCAATGAATAGGGTTCTTTCTGAAGATCAAAAAGCAATACTATATCACGTTGTGGTTTTTGATGCGTAGGTAAGAATGGTTCTTGCTCAGCCCGTAGCAGCCACGTAAAACTTGCAAGAACAAAGTAGAGGACGTTTAACTTGTTTTTGCAGGGCATGTTGTGATGTGATATGGTCAAGACATGATGCTAAATTTTATTGTATGAGATGATCATGTTTTGTAACACAGTTATCGGCAACTGGCAGGAGCCATATAGTTGTCGATTTATTGTATGAAATGCAATCGCCATGTAATTGCTTTACTTTATCACTAAGCGGTAGCTGTCGGTGTCAAAACCGGCGGATCTCGGGTAGGGGGTCCTGAACTGTGCGTCTAAGGCTGATGGTAACAGGAGGCGGGGGACACAATGTTTACCCAGGTTTGGGCCCTCTCGATGGAGGTAATACCCTACTTCCTGCTTGATTGATCTTCTTGATATGAGTATTACAACAGTTGATCTACCACAAGATCGTAGAGGCTAAACCCTAGAAGCTAGCCTATGATTATGATTGTCCTTGTCCTACGGACTAAACCCTCCGGTTTATATAGACACCGGAGGGGGCTAGGGTTACACAGAGTCGGTTACAAGGGAGGAGATCTACATATCCGAATTGCCAAGCTTGCCTTCCACGCAAAGGAGAGTCCCGCCCGGACACGAGACGAAGTCTTCAATCTTGTATCTTCATAGTCCAATAGTCTGGGCAAAGTATATAGTTCGGCTATCCGAGGACCCCCTAATCTAGGACTCCCTCAGTAGCCCCTGAACCAGGCTTTAATGACGATGAGTCCGGCCCGCAGATTGTCTTCGGCATTGCAAGGCGGGTTCCTTCTCCGAATACTCCATAGAAGATTTTGAACACAAGGATCGTGTCCGGCTCTGCAAAACAAATTCCACATACCACCGTAGAGAGTACAATATTCCACAAATCCAATCCGCCGACAACTTTTCCTAACGTGACACCACGCCACGATCCGGTCTTTATTCGAACTGTTCTCCCTAACTAGCTACTGCGCATGTCGCAAGGCGGTTTTATGGGCATGTCTTATTGAAGCAGAGATCGTGTCCCCCTATCTCGGGATTCTCATCAGTACAGGTATGGGTAATCCAACCGCGTCTTTAGCGCGACGCTTGGGGAATAAGCGAGTTTACCAGGCAAGTGGGGAGGCGCTAGATCCCTGCCACCTTTATAAGGAGATAAGGACTCCCCTTTTTCACCCACGCCTTATCCTTCTGCTTATCCATTCCCCTCTGCTCGAGCCCCGGCGCCCAAGCGTTCGTCCTCTCCGGCCACAAAGGCCTTCCGAAAATGTTTGGATCCGAAGCAGGAGGAAAATGGATGGCCTCCATCGTCCAGGAGAAGGATATCAAAAAGCTTTGGGAGGCCGGGTACCTGGCCCAGAAAATCAGCCACCGTCTCCCGACGGCAGGACAAATCGTCCCTACTCCGGAACCCCACGAGAGGGTTGTTTTCCTCCCTCATTTTGTCCGTGGGCTGGGGTTTCCCCTGAAGGAAATATGCCCTAGAGGCAATAATAAAGTCATTATTTATTTCCTTATATCATGATAAATGTTTATTATTCATGCTAGAATTGTATTAACCGGAAACATAATACATGTGTGAATACATAGACAAACGGAGTGTCACTAGTATGCCTCTACTTGACTAGCTCGTTAATCAAAGATGGTTATGTTTCCTAACCATGAACAAAGAGTTGTTATTTGATTAACGGGATCACATCATTAGGTGAATGATCTGATTGACATGACCCATTCCATTAGCTTAGCACCCGATCGTTTAGTATGTTGCTATTGCTTTCTTCATAACTTATACATGTTCCTATGACTATGAGATTATGCAACTCCCGTTTGCTGGAGGAACACTTTGTGTGCTACCAAACGTCACAACGTAAATGGGTGATTATAAAGGTACTCTACAGGTGTCTCCAAAGGTACATGTTGGGTTGGCGTATTTCGAGATTAGGATTTGTCACTCCGATTATCGGAGAGGTATCTCTGGGCCCTCTCGGCAATGCACATCACATAAGCCTTGCAAGCATTGCAACTAATGAGTTAGTTGCGAGATGATGTATTACGGAACGAGTAAAGAGACTTGCCGGTAACGAGATTGAACTAGGTATTGAGATACCGACGATCGAATCTCGGGCAAGTAACATACCGATGACAAAGGGAACAACGTATGTTGTTATGCGGTCTGACCGATAAAGATCTTCGTAGAATATGTAGGAGCCAATATGAGCATCCAGGTTCCGCTATTGGTTATTGACCGGAGACGTGTCTCGGTCATGTCTACATTGTTCTCGAACCCGTAGGGTCCGCACGCTTAAGGTTTCGATGACAGTTATATTATGAGTTTATGAGTTTTGATGTACCGAAGTTAGTTCGGAGTCCCGGATGTGATCACAGACATGACGAGGAGTCTCGAAATGATTGAGACATAAAGATTGATATATTGGACGGCTATATTCGGACACCGGAAGTGTTCCGGGTGATTTCGGAGAAAACCGGAGAGCCAGAGGGTTACCGGAACCCCCCCGGGAGAAGTAATGGGCCATATGGGCCTTAGTGGAGAGAGAGAGAGGGGCAGCCAAAGGTGGGCCGCGTGCCTCCTCCCCCCTGGTCCGAATTGGACTAGGAGAGGGGGGGGGCGCCCCCCTTTCTTTCTCCCTCCCCACTTCTTTCCCCCTCCTAGTAGGAGTCCTACTCCTACTAGGAGGAGGACTCCTCCTTGGCGCGCCATAGGGGCCGGCCGGCCTCCTCCCCTTGATCCTTTATATACGGGGGCAGGGGGCACCCCTAGACACACAAGTTAATCCACGTGATCATATTCTTAGCCGTGTGCGGTGCCCCCTTCCACCATAATCCTCGATAATATTGTAGCGGTGCTTAGGCGAAGCCCTGCGACGATAGTACATCAAGATCGTCACCACGCCGTCGTGCTGACGGAACTCTTCCCCGACACTTTGCTGGATCGGAGTCCGGGGATCGTCATCGAGCTGAACGTGTGCTAAAACTCGGAGGTGCCGTAGTTTCAGTGCTAGATTTGTCGGGCCATGAAGACGTACGACTACATCAACCGCGTTGTGCTAACGCTTCCGCTGTCGGTCTACAAGGGTACGTAGATCACACTCTCCCCTCTCGTTGCTGTGCATCACCATGATCTTGCGTGTGCGTAGGAAATTTTTTGAAATTACTACGTTCCCCAACATCCCCTCCACCCATTCGTTCGCGACATCATGTATTACTATGGGATCGATTTTCATGATCTATCCCCCAATTCCTTCCTCAACATCTCGACGTTCATCGTCGTGTGCGAGGCCTTTCTCCGCATCTCGCCACACTTTGGCTTATGGCTGAAGATATTTAATGTGAAGCCCAAGATAGTGGGCGGTGAGCACGCCGAGTGCGGAGGCGCCATGGTGAGCAAGATGCCCAACATCACATGGCCAACAGGTACTTTCAATGAGACATCAAAGAGTGGCAGTAGCAGTGGTTTTACATCACTAAGCCGCGCGGCACGAAATGGGTCGCTGCTTCTGGATTCCGATCCGGAGCCCCCCTGCGGCTTATGTCCTGGCCCAAGAAGGGCCTGGATTGGTCTTCGTCCGATGAGCTGTTGGCACTTCAGACGCGCGTCAAGAATATGGAAGACAAGGATATCAAACTTGTCAATGTAGTCCAGGTGATGTTGGCTCGCCGGATCCTTCCTTGTCAACACCGGGCTTGCAATTTATGGGAATTCGACCCGGCCAAGCACCAGACCCTGGGAGAGCTCTTTGGCTCCTCACACAAAGATATTTGGAAGGTGCTTTTTAATTCCGACAAATCATGGCCGGACTCAGCCGAGGACCGCGGGTACCACCTGTCCCGCCCCGCAAGTTTGGTAAGCCATTATAAGTTTTGTTCGCATAACCCAAGGGAAATGCTTAATGTGTTTTCCACAACCCTCCTTGGGCTGGACGAAGAAGGCGGGGCAGATCTACTGTCCAGCCCTGCTACCTGAAGAATCGGCCGGCCCGCTTCTAACGAAGCTGCTGGTCCCGGCGCCCTACAAGGCGCCGAAGAAGAAGGCCGAGAGAGGAGCCAAGAAGACCAGGGGCAGCCTCCGTCGTAGTGGCGCCTCGGACACGATATCCGAAGACTCCAATGCCCGTTCTTCCTTCGAAGAGGACGAGGAGGAGGAGGAGGAAGACAAATCCCCAGCGGGGGGAAGAAAGAAAAGGACAACCTCCACATTGTTGGAGGCCGAGTCGCCTAAGAAGGGAAAAACTCCTCTTCCAGAGGAGTCCACCGCCGCTGATAGCAGCCCGGAGCGAGATCCCAGGGCTCATCCCCTGATGAACTCGTGAGTATATAAAATCCGAACACGTTTATGCGTCCAGACTTATCATGGCACAATATTTTAATCTAGGCCATACTTTTTGCAGTCCAGCGAGGTCCCACGCGGAGCAATCCTCGTTGGAGGATTTGCTAGGCTCGGATGCTATGGAGAGTGGGACACCCCTGAAGGCCCCTTCCCCCAAACATGTGAATGACACCGAGGCTTTGTCCCCGAAGGACCGAGGCCAAGGAGGGGGGGAGATTGCCAAGGTGGCGCCAGGAGGTCAAACTTCAGGGGCCGGGCACATTGGAGAGAAGGCTCCCATGGGCGTCGTCGGCGGGAGCCATCTTGGATTCGGCCCCCAGCCGAACGCAATTCCGGAGACCAATATGGTTCCAGAGTCAGGTAGGCGGCCTCCCTCGGCTAGAGGGGGTGTACCTGTTCCACCGGCAACCTCTGCCCAACCAGAGGTGCTGGATACTTTATTGGCGGTGCTGAAAAGCGCCTCCATCATCGATGAACATCGTGCCCTTATGGGTGCGGTGATTGAGAAGATTCAGTCTGCGGAGAGTGGACTGAATGAAGCCTGTATTAGCCTTATAAGAGGCTTTGAGGTATGTTTTATGAGGTTTCGAAGAGTGTCACAATATAGATGGTAGCCCCTGATACACTGTTCGGTGAGAGAAAGAACCGAACAGAGGATCAAATCTATGCTCGCAGGAGACTCACTCGATGACATTTACCTCTCTTCTTTTATAAACAGGCGTCTGTAGCGACTGCCGCCTCTCATACTGCGGAGGTCTCCGGACTAAATCGAAGTCTGGAGCGGGCCACCGAAGAATTGGGCCAGTTGAAAAGGCAGTTGGAGGATAAACAAGGTATGCACAAACCTCGCTCATGTTCAGTGCGAACGAATTTAAAATATGTTTTATGATTTGCGCCAGGGGCGATGACCGAAGTCGATGTTCTTAAGAAGGCTGTTGCCGAGGTCGAGAGAAAGGCAGCCGCAGAGCGGGCTCTTCGTGAGAAGCACGAGGCCAGGGTTATTGAAGCTGAGCCGGGGCTTCAAGAGGTCGTGAAAAGATGCGAGGCCTTGGAGCAGAGTCTAACGGAGAAATAATCCGAACTTGCCAAGGCTCATTAGGCCGCATGCGATGCCCAGGGGGAAACCCAAGGTGCCCTACAGGAGATCCAAGAGGCGAGGAAGATCGCGGTAGGTAAGGCTTGTTCCATGTAAGGCAAGTATTTGGGGAGAGAATCATGTTTCTAATCTTGAGTTCGGATTTCTCCAGGGGTATTTGCGGAGCTGCCATGCAGCATATCTGATGCCGCACAATTCTACCGAGCCAAAGAAAGGAACACTGCGGATAAGCTCTTCTGGTCACAGTATCTGGCACCGAATTATCCGATGCCTTTTGCCAATCAACTGAAACAGCTGATCGAACTGCAGAAGGCGGCTGAGCTAGCCATGAAGGATTTGATTATCCGGCTATGGCCCGCTAGGCCGATTCTAGGCAGCTACTTCGGGCTCGTGAAGCGGCTTGCGAGTGCCTGCCCTCGACTGGATGTCGTCAAGCGGTCGGTTTGTATAGAGGGTGCGCGAATGGCCTTCGCCGTGCAAAGATGCACTGGGAGAAGATGGATGCTGAAAAGCTAATGACCGAGGGACCGTCGGAGGGAAAGGAGCACTGCAAGCTTGAGTTATATTATGAAAGTGTCCTGAAAGGATCCTGCCTTGCGGCGGAGCAATGCACCAAGGACATTATGTTTCCATGAATACAATCATGTTGTCCTTTGTAATGTTGAACAAGGTCATTTCTATTATTTATTGCCTGTTATATGAAAGTTTATCCTCCCACGCGGTCGTTTTATATATTAATGCTGAGAGTTGGCCAGTCGTCGGCTTCTGCCCCCATGTAGGAAGTACGGGGGTGTTCGGGATAAATCTGATCACTCTTTATCCCAGTTTTGGGTCCTTCGAAGGAGGTGTTCAGCACAACGAATCAGGCAATCAGACTATAGGGCTTTATCACTCTCACTTAGCCATAGGAGCTTTAGAAAAGGAAGGTAGGCGCAACCCCTGGTGTTCGGAAGACCGCACGAGGGGCTCTATAAGCACCTGATCGGACGAAAAGCTGATCCATCGCACGCTGCATTGGTTATGGCATTATGCGGGATAAATCCTTAAAGATTTTACAACCTCTCGAACAGCTGACCAGCTCTCGCCATATCATGACAGTCAGTTTTCGGCTTTCTCTACTGAGGTGCTCGTCCGGAAGAACCGGGACACAATCGCAGTAGTTCTCTCTGTGCCGACTTAGCCGATATAGCGGAACATAAGGCAGCAAAACATGGGCGCCGGGCAAACCCAACATTCGACCCAAGACATGATTCGGAGCTAATGCATATAATGCTATAAGTTCGGGGTGTCGAACTACCATGAAGGTGTTCGGACTTTATTGTCGTATTATGGGTAAAATGAAGCCCCTGGCATATTTAAGGCATATCGCGGTGTACGGATGCCATTTGACAAAAGAATTTTAATAGAGATAACGGCAGATAAGCGTCGTATAAACCCCCATGTTGTATTTGAATAATACGTCGATGCGTATGAGTACATGTAAAGTAATAAAAAGATAAAGTGACTGCGGAACGTACTGAGACCAGGCGGGAAGAAGCTGTGTGCGGATCCGGAGTGCAGTCGGATGCTCATCGAGGGGAATATCTAAGGGTTCCCTTGCGCGTTCGAGCTGCTTCCATATCGCCGGTCCTTGCCTGGGAAAAAATGAACCTATACAGAAAATGCAAGATGTGTTTGTGTGCCGCAGAGCGGTTGAGCCGCGGTATGTGGCCTATCCTGGCCTTCTCCGGAGTGTTTAATTGAGCTCTAGACGAGCCGGGCTATCCTGCCGCGAAGTAGTTCGAAGTCCTTTGGCGGTGTCCGGGAGCTTGGCCGTCGACTCGAGGTTCGATTGAAAGGTGCCACTCGTTGCTTCTGCTGTTAAAGCAGCGGTATACTCTTTGGTACCGAGGGGGAGTTCGGCCTTGCCATTAACCGTGATGACGCCGCACGGACCGGGCATCTTGAGCTTACGGTAGGCATAATGTGGCACCGTGTTGAATCGAGCGAACGTGGTTCGTCCGAGCAGTGCCTGATAATCATTGCGAAAGGGGACGATGTCGAAGATTAACTCTTCGGCATGGTAATTGTCCGGTGATCTGAAGACTACCTCAAGGGCGATGGAGCCTATATAGCTGGCCTCCACACCTGGTATAATACCTCTAAAGGTGGCTTTAGTGGGCTTGATCACCGAATGATCGATGCCCATCTTGTGCACTATGTCCTGGTAAAGCAGGTTTAGACTGCTGCCTCCGTCCATAAGGACTCGTGTGAGGTGGAACCTGTCAATTATTGGGTCGAGGACTAGTGCGGCTGAATTGCCCTGATTGGTGTTAACCGGACGATCCGTGCGGTTGAAGGTGATCGGCCCTAGTTTATATTCTGGGACGACTGGTTCCGTTAAGTCGACATCCCTAAGGGTGCGCATCCGGTCCGGGTTGGGAGTGTGGGTGGCGTTTACCACGTTCACCGTTTGGATTTGCGGGGGAAATTTCTTTTGTCCTCCTGTATTCGGTGATCTGGGCTCCTCATCGCTATCATCTCTTTGAGACCCCTTCTCTTTGTTTTCGGCACCTGGCCTGGCGGCTTGTTTGAAGACCCAACATTCTATGTTGGTATGATTGGCTGGTGTTCCTGGGGTGCCATGAATTTGGCATGGACGGTCGAGTATGCGATCCAGACTGGACGGGCCTGAATTGTCATTTTTGAATGGCCTTTTCCGCTGACCGGACTTAGAGCCTCTAAATTCGGCATTGACTACCGTATCTTCGGCGTTTCCACCATTTTTGCGACGCTTGTGTTTGTTGCGTTGGGGTTTGTCGTTGCTATCTCTGGCCTCTGATGTGCCAGGATTGCTTGTTGTGTTGTTGCTACGGGCCAACCAGCTATCCTCGCCCGCGCAAAAGCGGGTCATGAGTGTCGTGAGGGCTGCCACGGATTTTGGCTTCTCTTGGCCGAGATGTCGGGCGAGCCACTCATCACGGATGTTATGTTTAAAGGCCGCTAGGGCTTCGGCATCCGGACAGTCGATGATTGGGTTCTTTTTAGTTAGGAACCGAGTTCAGAATTTCCTGGCTGACTCTCCGGGCTGTTGTGTTATGTGACTTAAATCATCAGCATCCGGTGGTCGAACATAAGTGCCCTAGAAGTTGTCCAGGAATGCGTCTGCCAGGTTCTCCCAACTTCCGATGGAGTTTGCCAGCAAGCTATTCAGCCAATGCTGAGCCAGCCCTTTGAGTTTTAGTGGGAGATACTTGATGGCGTGTAGATCATCCCCGCGGGCCATGCGAATGTGGAGGAAGAAATCCTCTATCCATACCGCGGGGTCTATAGTACCATCATATGATTCAATGTTCACGGGTTTAAACCCTTCTGGGAATTCATGATCCATTAACTCATCAGTGAAGCATAGGGGGTGTGCGGCGCCTCTGTGCTGGGCTATATCACGACGCAGTTCGTACGAGTCTTGTCCGCTGTATTCGGCCCGACCAGATTTGCTTTTAGTATATCCGGCGTGACGGTTGTTGTCACGCGTTGGGGTGCGCCCCCGTGATCTGTAGATCGATCTTGTATGCCCTGCTTTTTTTCAATACGTCTCGCAGGTCCTGCGTGTAGCCCCGGGCCTTGGTGTTTTTGTTTAACTAGCGACGGGGTGCGGGCTGGACTTCGGGCTGATACGCCGTTTTGTCTCGACCACGAGGTGGCCGGTCAGCCGCATCATACGCTGGTAGTGTAGGCTTTAATGCTTCCTCCTCGAGTTGGGGTAGCAACCAGCGCCTTGGGTAACTTTTGATTGGGCGCTTGAGTTCGTATTCCTCAGCTACCAGGACCTCGGTCCATCTATCCGCTAGCAGATCTTGATTAGCTTGAAGTTGTTGTTGCTTTTTCTTCGGGCTTTTTGCTGTGGCTATAAGTGATACGTCTCCAACGTATCTATAATTTTTGATTGCTCCATGCTATATTATCTACTGTTTTGGACATTATTGGGCTTTATTATCCACTTTTATATTATTTTTGGGACTAACCTATTAACGGGAGGCCCAGCCCAGAGTTGTTGTTTTTTGCCTGTTTTAGGGTTTCAAAGAAAAGGAATATCAAACGGAGTCCAAACGGAATGAAACCTTCGGGAACGTGATTTTCTCAATGAACAAGACCCAGGAGACTTGGACCCTACGTCAAGACACGAAAGAGGAGGCCACGAGGTAGGGGGGCGCGCCCTCCACCCTCGTGGGCCCCCTGGTGCTCCACCGACGTACTCCTTCCTCCTACGTACCCCCAAACAATCAGAGAAGGAGCAAAAACCCTAATTCCACCACCGTAACTTTCTGTATCCACGGGATCCCATCTTGGAGCCTGTTCCGGAGCTCCGCCGGAGGGGGCATCGATCACGGAGGGCTTCTACATCAACACCATAGCCCCTCCGATGAAGTGTGAGTAGTTCACCTCAGACCTATGGGTCCATAGCTAGTAGCTAGATGGCTTCTTCTCTCTTTTTGGATCTCTATACAATGTTTTCCCCCTTTATTTGTGGAGATCTATTCGATGTAATCTTCTTTTTGCGGTGTGTTTGTTGAGACCGATGAATTGTGGGTTTATGATCAAGTCTATCTATGAACAATATTTGAATCTTCTCTGAATTATTTTATGTATGATTGGTTATATTTGCAAGTCTCTTCGAATTATCAGTTTGGTTTGGCCTACTAGATTGATCTTTCTTGCAATGGGAGAAGTGATTAGCTTTGGGTTCAATCTTGCGGTGTCCTTTCCCAGTGACAGTAGGGGCAGCAAGGCACGTATTGTATTGTTGCCATCGAGGATAACAAGATGGGGTTTTCATCATATTGCATGAGTTTATCCCTCTACATCATGTCATCTTGCTTAAGGCGTTACTCTGTGTTTCATTAACTTAATACTCTAGATGCATGCTGGATAGCGGTCGATGAGTGGAGTAATAGTAGTAGATGCAGGCAAGAGTCGGTCTACTTGTCTCGGACGTGATGCCTATATACATGATCATACCTAGATATTCTCATAACTATGCTCAATTCTGTCAATTGCTCAACAGTAATTTGTTCACCCACCGTAGAATACTTATGCTCTCGAGAGAAGCCACTAGTGAAACCTATGGCCCCTAGGTCTATCTTTATCATATTAATCTCCTACTACTTAGTTATTTCCTTTGCTTTTTACTTTGCTTTTATTTTACTTTGCATCTTTATCACAAAAATACCAAAAAAATTATCTTATCATATCTATCAGATCACACTCTCATAAGTGGCCGTGTAGGGATTGACAACCCCTATTTGCGTTGGTTGCGAGGATTTATTTGTTTTCTGCAGGTACGAGGGACTTGCACATAGCCTCCTACTGGATTGATTCCTTGGTTCTCAAAAACTGAGGGAAATACTTACGCTACTTTGCTGCATCATCCTTTCCTCTTCGGGGAAAACCAATGCAGTGCTCAAGAGGTAGCAAGAAGGATTTGTGGCGCCATTGCTGGGGAGGTCTACGCAAAATTCAATATACCAAGTACCCATCACATACCCTTATCTCCCTCATTACATTATTTGCCATTTGCCTCTCGTTTTCCTCTCCCCCACTTCACCCTTGCTGTTTTATTCGCCCTCTCTCTCTCTATCCTCCCTCTCTTTCTCTATTTGCCTCTTTTTCCCCGCTTGCTTTTTGTTTGCTTGTGTGTTAGTTTGCTTGCTTGCCACTATGGCTCTACCTAATTTAGGTAGAGCCATAGTGGCAAGCAAGCAAACTAACACACAAGCAATGTCAGGAGTTTTATGGTTTTGCAATTTGAACATAATAGTTTCTTCAGAAACGAGCTTAAGGAACAGAAAAGTTTTATGAGTTTTATGAATAAAGAGCTTGATGATATGTCTAAAGAATTTGATGGTTTAAGATCCTAGATTGCTCATCTTAAGAAATTGACTGCTGAAATTTCGGATAGGCAGGCTACCTTAGTTAATAAGATGGATGCTAAACCGGATTGCTATGAAAATAAAGATGAAGATCTAAAAGTTATTGATGTGTCCCCTATTAAATCTTTGTTTTGCAATATGAATCTTGATAATGATGGGACTTAATATGATCCACCTTTATCTAGAAGGCGTTCCAAGAATTCGGAATTTTTTGATCCTCATGCTAAAATTGATAAAAGTGGGATTGAAGAAATTAAAACCCTACATGTTGCTAAACCCACTATTATGGATTTCAAGGAATTTAACAATGAAAATTGCTCTTTGATTGATTGTATTTCCTTGTTGCAATTCGTGCTAAATTCTCCTCATGCTTATAGTCAAAATAAAGCGTTTACTAAACATATCATTGATGCCTTGATGCAATCTTATGAAGAAAAACTTGAATTGGAAGTTTTTATCCCTAGAAAACTTTATGATGAGTGGGAACCAACTATTAAAATTAAAGATCATGAATGCTATGCTTTATGTGATTTGGGTGCTAGTGTTTCCACGATTCCAAAGACTTTGTGTGATTTGTTAGGTTTCCGTGATTTTGATGATTGCTCTCTAAACTTGCACCTTGCGGATTCCACTATTAAGAAACCTATGGGAATAATTAATGATGTTCTTATTGTTGCAAATAGGAATTATGTGCCCGTAGATTTTATTGTTCTTGACATAGATTGCAATCCTTCATGTCCTATTATTCTTGGTAGACCTTTCCTTAGAAAGATTGGTGCAATTATTGATATGAAGGAAGGAAATATTAGATTCCAATTTCCATTAAGGAAAGGCAGGGAACACTTTCCTAAAAAGAAAATTAAATTACCTTATGAATCTATTATGATAGCCACTTATGGATTGCCTACCAAAGATGGCAATACCTAGATCTATCCTTGCTTGTTATGGCTAGCTAAGGGCGTTAAACAATAGCGCTTGTTGGGAGGCAACCCAATTTTATTTTTATTCCTTGCTTTTGCTCCTGTTTAGTAATAAATAATCTATCTAGACTCTATTTTGGTTGTGTTTTTTTGTGTTTAATTAGTGTTTGTGCCAAGTAGAACCGTTGGGAAGACTTGGGGAAAGTCTTGTTAAACTTGCTGTAAAAAATAGAAACTTTAGCGCTCACGAGAACTGCTTCCATTTTTTTTGGAAAGTGCTATTTAGTTAATTCTTTTTGCAGATGATTAATAGATAAATTTCTCACGTCAATCAATTTATTTTAGAATTTTTGGGGTTCCAGATCTTACGCTAGCTACAGATTACTACAGACTGTTCTGTTTTTGACAGATTCTGTTTTTCGTGTGTTGTTTGCCTATTTTGATGATTCTATGGCTAGTAAAATAGTTTATAAACCATAGAGAAGTTGGAATAAAGTAGGTTTAAAACCAATATAAATAAAGAATGAGTTCATTACAGTACCTGGAAGTGGTCTTTTGTTTTCTTTCGCTAACGGAGCTCACGAGATTTTCTACTTTGAGTTTTGTGTTGTGAAGTTTTCAAGTTTTGGGTAAAAATTTGATGGATTATGGAACAAGGAGTGGCAAGAGCCTAAGATTGGGGATGCCCATGGCACCCCCAAGATAATTTAAGGACACCTAAAAGCCAAAGCTTGGGGATGCCCCGGAAGGCATCCCCTCTTTCGTCTACTTCTATTGGTAACTTTACTTGGAGCTATATTTTTATTCGCCACATGATATGTGTTTTGCTTGGAGCGTCTTGTATTATTTGAGTCTTTACTTTTTAGTTTAACACAATCATCCTTGCTGTACAAACCTTTTGAGAGAGCCATACATGATTTGGAATTTGTTAGAATACTCTATGTGCTTCGCTTATATCTTTTGAGTTATATAGTTTTGCTCTAGTACTTCACTTATATCTTTTAGAGCACGGTGGTGGATTTGTTTTATAGAAACTATTGATCTCTCATGATTCACTTAGATTATTTTGAGAGTCTTAAATAGCATGGTAATTTACTTAAAATCCTATTATGCTAGGTATTCAAGATTAGTAAAATTTTCTTATGAGTGTTTTGAATACTAAGAGAAGTTTGATGCTTGATGATTGTTTTGAGATATGGAGGTAATAATATCAAAGTCGTGCTAGTTGAGTAGTTGTGAAATTGATAAATGCTTGTGTTGAAGTTTGCAAGTCCCGTAGCATGCACATATGGTAAACGTTATGTAACAAATTTGAAACATGAGGTGTTATTTGATTGCCCTCCTTATGAGTGGCGGTCAGGGACGGGCGATGGTCTTTTCCTACCAATCTATCCCCCTAGGAGCATGCGCATAGTGCCGAGGTTTTTGATGACTTATAGATTTTTGCAATAAGTATGTGAGTTCTTTATGACTAATGTTGAGTCCATGGATTATACGCACTCTCACCCTTCCATCATTGCTAGCCTCTTCGGTACCGTGCATTGCCCTTTCTCACATTGAGAGTTGGCACAAACTTCGCCGGTGCATCCAAACCCCGTGATATGATACGCTCTTTTACACATAAACCTCCTTATATCTTCCTCAAAACATCCACCATACCTACCTATTATGGCATTTCCATAGCCATTCCGAGATATATTGCCATGCAACTTTCCACCATTCCGTTTATCATGACACATTCATTGTTGTCATATTGCTTAGCATGATCATGTAGTTGACATAGTATTTGTGGCAAAGCCACCATTCATAATTATTTCTTACATGTCACTCTTGGTCCATTGCATAGCCCGGTACACCGCCGGAGGCATTCATATAGAGTCATCTTTTGTTCTAGTATCGAGTTATAATCATTGAGTTGTAAATAAATAGAAGTGTGATGATCATCATTTTCTAGAGCATTGTCCCAAGTGAGGAATTATAAAAAAGGGAAGAAAGGCCATAAAAAAAGAGAAGGCCCAAAGAAAAGAAAGAAAGAGAAAGGCCATAAAAAAAGAGAAGGCCCAAAAAAATGATGAAAAATGAGAGAAAAAGAGAGAAGGGACAATGTTACTATCCTTTGCCACACTTGTGCTTCAAAGTAGCACCGTAATCTTCATAATAGAGAGTCTCTTGTTTTGTAACTTTCATATACTAGTGGGAATTTTCATTATAGAACTTGGCTTGTATATTCCAACAATGGGCCTCCTCAAGTGCCCTAGGTCTTCGTGAGCAAGCAAGTTGGATGCACACCCACTTAGTTTATTTTTTGAGATGTCATACATTTATAGCTCTAGTGCATCTGTTGCATGGCAATCCCTACTCCTTGCATTAACATCAATCGGTGGGCATCTCCATAGCCCATTGATTAGCCTTGTTGATGTGAGACCTTCTCCTTTTTTGTCTTCTCCACATAACCCCCCTCATTATATTCTATTCCACCCGTAGTGCTATGTACATGCTCGCGCTCATATATTGCGTGAAAGTTTATAGGTTTGATGAGATTACTAAAGTATGAAACAATTGCTTGGCTTGTCATCAGGGTTGTGCATGATGAGAGCATTCTTGTGTGACGAAAATGCAGCATGACTAAACTATATGATATTGTAGGGATGAACTTTCTTTGGCCATGTTATTTTGAGAAGACATAATTGATTTGTTAGTATGCTTGAAGTATTATTATTTCTATGTCAATATGAACTTTTGTCTTGAATCTTTCGGATCTGAATATTCATGCCACAATTAAGAAGAATTACATTAAAATTATGCCAAGTAGCACCCCGCATCAAAAATTCTGTTTTTATCATTTACCTACTCGAGGACGAGCAGGAATTAAGCTTGGGGATGCTTGATACGTCTCCAACGTATCTATAATTTTTGATTGCTCCATGCTATATTATCTACTATTTTGGACATTATTGGGCTTTATTATCCACTTTTATATTATTTTTGGGACTAACCTATTAACCGGAGGCCCAGCCCAGAATTGCTGTTTTTACCTGTTTTAGGGTTTCAAAGAAAAGGAATATCAAATGGAGTTCAAACGGAATGAAACCTTCAGGAACGTGATTTTCTCAACGAACAAGACCCAGGAGACTTGGACCCTACGTCAAGACACGAAAGAGGAGGCCACGAGGTAGGGGGCACACCTACCCCCCCCCCCCCCCCCCCCCCCCCCCCCCCCCCCCCCCGCCCCCCCCCCCCCCCCCCCCCCCCAAGGCGCGCCCTCCACCCTCGTGAGCCCCCTGTTGCTCCACCGACGTACTCCTTCCTCCTATATATACCTACGTACCCCCAAACGATCAGAGGAGAAAAAACCCTAATTCCACCGCCGTAACTTTCTGTATCCATGAGATCCCATCTTGGGGCCTGTTCCGGAGCTCCGCCGGAGGTGTCATCGATCACGGAGGGCTTCTACATCAACACCATAGCCCCTCCGATGAAGTGTGAGTAGTTCACCTCAGACCTACGGGTCCATAGCTAGTAGCTAGATGGCTTCTTCTCTCTTTTTGGATCTCAATACAATGTTCTCCCCCTCTCTTGTGGAGATCTATTCGATGTAATGTTCTTTTTGTGGTGTGTTTGTTGAGACCGATGAATTGTGGGTTTATGATCAAGTCTATCTATGAACAATATTTGAATCTTCTCTGAATTCTTTTATGTATGATTGGTTATCTTTGCAAGTCTCTTCGAATTATCAGTTTGGTTTGGCCTACTAGATTGATCTTTCTTGCAATGGGAGAAGTGCTTAGCTTTGGGTTCAATATTTTTTTCGTGAATACGCTGAGCAGCGTATCATTTCATTGATAGGTGGAAGAAGAATACAGGTTGCAGCTCACTCGGGTGTACACAACTTGGCGTCCGAGAGAGTGCATAGCGAGCAGCGGAGGAGGATGCTCAGCCTCGGTACAAAGATCAAGTTACAGGGATGATCCTATCTAGACCTCTGTCGCCGGCCTTAGCCCAGCGGCGAGCCTCGTCTTTGATCCGCTGCACAAGCTCATCAGTGGAAGGACGGGCACTATCGAAGATGGCTGCATTCCTGTGTTTCCAGATCTCCCAAGCCGTGAGGGCGATGATGGAGTTTAGCTCTATGCCGATGAGATTTCGGATCTTTCCAATGCTCTTGAGGAAGAGCGTGGTCCTCGTTTGGCTCTTGAGGAGTCACACAACGTTGATCATGCTAAGTTAAAGAAAGATTATGATCATGTTCTCATTGTTTCTCATGTGCTAAACTCCGAGAAGGCCGAACTTGAGGTTGATCTTGCTAGACTCAAAGAGGAGTTTGATCTACTTGACAAGGCTCACAAGGTCTTGAAGGGTGCTCATGCTAGCCTCAAAGAGTCTCATGATCAACTTCAAGTAAAGCTAACCAAGGAAAAAGCCACTTTTCCTCGTATGATGTTAATTGATAATGCAAATGCTACTAACCCGTGTTGTGAGCATGTGCATCTTGTTGAGGAGAACGCTAAGCTAAAGGGGCAACTTGAGAGAGGTCTTGCGACTTGCATACAAGGCAAGAAGAACCTCAACAGCCTCTTGATCAACCAAAAGGGAGTTGTGGCCAAGGAAGGGGTGGGGTACGTGCCCGAGTCCAAGAACAAGAAGAAGAATGACAAGACCAAACGACCTCCTCCTCTCATGCAAACCTTTGTGAAGGAGGGAGAGAGTGCTTCCAAGGAGAAGAAGAATAATGCGAAGGGTGGCGCTGTCAAAAAGGGCAATGCCACTCCTCTCATCAAAGTCGGCGACTTTAATCCTTCTTATATGTTATGTCGTGCTAGTGATGGGCATGTCTTTGCCAAATTCGTTGGGTCTCCTCATGAATACATTGAATGGTCTATTTGGGTTCCAAAGACCCTTGTTACTAACATCAAAGGACCCATTACAAAATGGGTACCTAAAACCAAGCATTGATCTCTTGTAGGTGTTTGCTTCCGGTGGGGGATCATGGTTGCTCGATAGCGGAGCTACAAATCATATGACCGGAAGCAAGGACTTGGTGGTGGACGTGCACAACATTCCATCTATGCCCACCAATGTCGAGTGGGGTGACGCCTCATCTTCTAAGGTATTGGGACTTGGCAAGGTGGTCATCTCTCATGATCTCACGATCGAGAAGGTCATGCTTGTTGAGTCCCTTGCATACAATTTACTTTCCGTTCGTGAACTTGCAATCATGGGCTTTGCCACTTTATTTGATATCGATACCGTGGCCCTCTCGTGGAGCAAGACTCTTAAAGTAGCCTTTGTTGGGCATGTCGAGAACGGTCTATATGTGATTAACTTTTCGGAGTGACCCACTAAGACCGCGACATGCCTAATGGCTAAAGTTGATGTGGGATGGCTTTGGCATCGCCTTCTAGCCCATGTCAATATGAGATATTTGCAAAGTCTTCTCAAGGGGGACCATGTCCGTGGACTAACGGATGTTAGTTTTGCTAAAGATCGTGCTTGCAATGCTTGTATCGAAGGAAAGCTACATGAGAAGGCTCACCCTCCCACGACTATCATTTACTCAAAGAGGCCTTTGGAGCTCCTTCACTTGGATCTCTTTGGGCCTCCATCCTTCGATAGTCTTGGGGGTAGGAAGTATTGCTTGGTGATTGTGGATGACTACTTAAGATACACTTGGGTGTATTTCTTCAAGAGGAAGAGCGAGACACAACAAACCGTCATTGACTTTGCAAATGAAGCACAACGTCAACACAATGCAAAGATCTTGACAATAAGAAGTGACAACGACACCGAGTTCAAGAACTACACCTTGGATGAGTTTCTTAGTGATGAGGGGATCAAGCATCAATATTCCGCACCTTACACCCCTCAACAAAACGGTGTTGCGGAGAGGAAGAACCGGACGTTGATGGATGCGGCAAGGACCATGATGGCGGAGTTCAAGTCTCCGTACAACTTTTGGGCCAAAGCCATCAACACCGCGTGTCATGCATCCAATCGGCTCTACCTCCGCAAGGGCTTGAACAAGACTCCATATGAGATACTCACCGGTAACAAGCCCAACCTCAAGTATTTTCGGGTGTTCGGGTGTAAGTGTTTCATTCTCAAGAAAGGTGTTCGGTTGTCTAAATTTGAGGCTAGAGCTTATGAGGGCATATTTGTTGGTTATGCTACAAACTCTCATGCTTACCGTGTCCTCAATAAATCCACGGGACTTATTGAGGAGACGTGTAACGTGGAGTTTGATGAGAATAACGGCTCCCAAGTGAAGCAAAGTGGCACTTGTGATGTAGGTGATGAAATTCCTCCTCAATCCATAAGAAGAATGGGTGTTGGCTTTATCCTACCCATTGAGGAACCCCTTGTGGCCGAAGGAGAAGGACAATGCTCCACTCAAGTGGAGCCATCACCAACCCAAGGCCCACACGCTTTCGAAGAACAACATGAAGGCCCTCATCCTCAAGAACATGACCAAGGGCAAGATCATGCTCAAGACGGTGTTGACACATCAAGTGATGCCCAAGGTCAAGTTCTCTCCTCTGAGCAAGTTCAAGAACAAGAACAAGCTCAAGACGATGCTCAAGATGATCAAGTGACCACTCCTCGTCTCACCCCCGAGGAGGAATTGGAGCGTCATGCCGCCAAGGTTGCTTCCAAGCTCTCCACCAAGGATCATCTCATGACGAATGTGCTTGGAAGCTTAAGAAAGGGGGTAAGCACTCGGACAATTAACAAACTATTGTGAGCATCACACATTTGTCTCTTGTGTCGAACCCCACAAGGTCTATGAGGTGCTCGAAGATCCGGATTGGCTCAATGCCATGCATGAAGAACTCAACAACTTCGAGCGCAACAAAGTGTGGAGATTGGTGCCAAGACCGACGGGGAACCACAATGTCATTGGAACCAAGTGGATATTTAAGAACAAGCAAGATGCCCATGGGATTATCATTCGGAACAAGGCTCGTTTGGTAGCACAAGGCTACTCCCAAGTCGAGGGTATCGACTACGGTGAAACCTTTTCTCCCGTTGCTCGTCTTGAATCCATTCGCATGTTGATTGCATATGCTTCTCATCATAACTTTAAGTTACAACAAATGGATGTGAAGAGTGCTTTTCTTAATGGTCCCATTAATGAATTGGTTTATGTCAAGCAACCCCTCGGGTTTGAGGATCCCTACTTTCCCGATCATGTGTATCAACTCGATAAGGCACTCTATGGCCTTAAACAAGCCCCATGTGCGTGGTATGACCACCTTACCGAGTTGTTACAAGACCGTGGTTTTGAAGTTGGGCTAATCGACCCCACTCTTTTTACTAAGAAGGTCAAAGGGGAGTTGTTTGTGTTCCAATTATATGTTGATGATATTATCTTTGGTTCCCCTAACAAAGCTTTCAATGAGGAATTTGTCGCTCTCATGACCTCAAAGTTCGAGATGTCTTCCATGGGAGAGTTGAAGTTCTTTTTAGGGTTCGAAGTGAAGCAAAGAATAGAAGGAACCTTCATCAACCAAGCCAAATACACTCAAGACATGCTCAAGAGATTCAAGCTAAGTGATGTCAAGCTGGCTTCCACTCCAATGCCCACCAAGTGCCAACTTGACATAGATCCCAATGGTAAAGCGGTGGATCAAAAGGTATATCGTTCCATGATAGGCTCCTTGCTCTACCTTTGTGCATCTAGACCGGATATCATGTTGAGTGTGGGAATTTGTGCACGGTTTCAAGCCACACCTAAGGAAAGTCACTATGTGGTGGTCAAACGAATCTTCCGATATTTGGCTCATACCCCAAACTTTGGCTTATGGTACCCAAGAGGAGCAAACTTCAAGCTTGTAGGGTATTCGGATTCCGGTTGGGCGGGAGACAAAGTGGATAGGAAGTCCACTTCTGGAGGGTGACAATTCCTTGGTTGCTCTTTGGTAAGTTGGTCTTCCAAAAAGCAAAGTTGTGTGTCTCTCTCGTCCATCAAAGCGGAGTATGTGGCGGCGATAGTTGTTGTGCACAACTCTTATGGATGAGGCAAACTTTAAAGGATTACGGTGTCATTTGTGACAAAGTGCCTCTTTGGTGTGACAATGAAAGTGCCATCAAGATCTCTCTCAACCTGGTGCAACACTTCAAGACAAAGCATATTGAGATCCAGTATCACTTCATCCGGGATCACATTAGGCGAGGAGAGATCGAGCTCAACTATGTCAACACTCATGATAACCTTGCAGATATTTTCACGAAGCCCTTGGATGAAGCAAGATTTCGCGAGTTAAGGCATGAGCTAAATATCATTGATTCGAGCAATGTTGCTTGAACCCTTTCACACCCCACCATACTCAACTTGTTGTCTTGTTTAGATGTAGGCATGGACATAGGGGGAGTGTTGTTCTCTCAATGAACTCTCGCCCCCCATTATGCATAAATTGATCAAGTCTTTCACATTAGCCATGTTTGATGGTACTTTTGGTTCAAAGACGAGTTTTGATCATGGGCCCAAGGATAATTCTTCGTGGTGCCATACCAATTGACTCAAACATAGGTGGCTACGGCCACCGCCCTCTCTTTGGAGAGGTGGTGTCTCGTGGTTGTTTCGTTTTGTCGTTTGCCTTTCTGCCCTTGTGTGTTGCGTGGTCTTGTGGTGTCGTGTTGCCTCGGAGTGTTCGCGCAAAGACCCCTTTTTTGTGTGCTTGAAACACGCATCTTCTTGAGCCCACGGTACTACCACGGCTTGCTGCGGTACTACCGCTTTGAGAGGCACGGTACTACCGCGCCAGAGCGCGGTACTACCGCTCAGGTGTGGTACTTCCGTCGGGCAGTACTACCGCGATGGGGCACGGTACTAACGCGCCATCGAGTGAGCGTGGGGGTTATGACTCGGGTAGGGGAGTTCCAACTCCCCATACCCATTCACTCGTCTCTCTCCCCACGTCTCTCTCTCTTGCTCAAGAACGGCGCCGGAGATCCTCGTCGGATCTCCGTCTCCCGCCACTCTCCTCGGATTCTGACCGGTGGGATCGTTCCCCACCACTTCCTCTTGCCATGGACCAAGGTTTTTCCCCAAATCCCTCTTTTTCTTGGTTGTTCTCTCGCTTCTAGGTTTTTGGGGAGATGCTTGTTGTTCTTGAGATTTTAGGCCAAATCTATGCAAGAGTAGGATGTAGGAGAGTCGTGTTGCGTAGGAATCATACTTGATATGTTGTCTTGTGGTAGATTTGTCCAACCGTAGTACCGCCGCAGTTTTGCGGGCTTTTCTCAGATTTGAACTTGTTCGGATCTGACGCGGTGTGGTACTACCATGTCTCATGTGCGGTACTACCGCTCGTGCGGTACTACCGCCCATCAGGTGTGGTACTACTGCGCTAGCTTGTGTGGTACTACCGCCCATAAGACGCGGTACTACCGCGCTAGCTGTGGCACTAAGATCCTACTACCGCTCCTAGACCCGGTATTACCGTGACCTTACACAGTACTACCGCGACTAAGAGCGGTACTACAATCTTAGTACCGCAGCACTTGGCAGTACTACCATAGGGGTCAAATCTCTCTCATGGCAATTATCTTGTGTGCTCTCTGCATGTTTCTCTTGCTTTGTTGTGGTCTTTGCATTGATCCTTCTTGCTTGTCGTGTGTGTTTTGCGCTTTGTGTCTCAGGTGGTGGCTCTCGCCATTCCAATCCCAGTCGTGACACTGGCTCCAAGCGTCTGCGCAATCCCCAAGATGAAGCACCAAAGGGCTCCAATGCCCCCAAGCGCAATGTCAAGACCACTGCCAGCAAGCAAAAGGAACCTGCTAAGGGCATGGATGAGATTTCAGTCAATGAGTATGTCGAACGCCGGAAGATCAATCCCTATGTGAATCCTCGGGCTGTCCTCAGAGGCACCGAGTTGTTCTGGACCAAGCAACAGGCTCTCATCTATCTGGATGTGATCAAGAACAAGCAAAATACCTTCGTGGATGTCAAGTGGATAGACATGAATCACATGCGGAAGGACAAGTTTCGTGACTATTTTGGAGAGGCTCTGGACTTGGTGGAGCAGTTTGCTATTGAGCCTGTGATCTCCTTTCACCTTGACTATGACCCTGAGCTTATCTGTCAGTTCTTTGCCTCAATTTACTTTCATCCCGGGGATGAGCGGAGGATGACCTGGATGACCAACGTCCGTCACCTGTCTGCTACATGGAAGGAGTTCATGGATCTGCTTCACATTCCTGATGACGGGCTTCACACACCCGTTGGTGTCCGCCCCCACGCCAACTCTGAGTCTGCTAACAAGAACCTGCTTTAGCCATTCCTTGTTGAGAAGGTGCTCCCCAATGGCAAGTCGACTTGGGTGCTGAACTCCTTTCTGGATATCATGCATCGCATCTTCCACAACACTCCGTTCCCATGCATTGGCGACAAGGACAAGGTTCATGCTTATCTAGTGGACATGTTGCTCCTATGTGCAGAGGCACGTTCATCTCATACTCAGCCACTTGATGTCTCACACATCATGTGGTGTGAGCTTCGGTTTGTGGTGTTCACTCGCAATGTATCTATCTATGGACCGTACCTGTTTCTGTTGCTCTCCACAACTTGGGAGAAGATGTACCCTGGTGATGAGTTCCTTGCTCCAGACTGGGTTCGGCATGAGTCCATCAGTCTCCGCGTCAAGCCCAACTGGGCCAACACTACCACCCGTGCTGAGGCTTCTTCTGCTAGGAGGGCTGTTGGTGAGGAGGAGGCTGGTGTAGAGCATGTTGCTGAGGACCATGCTGCTAGGTCTACCACACCTTCCTATGAGCCGTCGTGGGCCAAGAAGTTAAAGGACAAGATGAAGACTCTCTTCTGCATGCAGGCAAAGGGACAGTACAGGACTCATGTGGCAGACAAGGAGAGTCGCCGCCGTGACAAGAAGGTTATGAGGCTCTTTGGAGAGGATGTCTCTGGTGGTTCTGAGGACGTCATCACGCCAGAGGCTGCCTGGATGGCAAAGCAGGGGTACAAGTGGACCAGTTCAGAGGAGGACATCGAGGAGCCCATCCCTGTCGCTGAGTCTGACGAGGAGCACGAGTAGCAGTGGGACGACTTCTCTGCCTGAGCCACCCCATGTGTGTAGGTGTCCTCTCTGCCTTTTTGGCGTCTCGATGCCAAAGGGGGAGAGAGTGTAGGGATTTGCGTTGTGTCGTGCTTGGTGTGTTTGCTTTGTCGTTTGAACCTCGTTTGCCTCGTTTGCTTTTATTTGGTTTGTGCCTTCGAGACTTTTCCTACATATGGTGTAAGACATATGCACTCTATCTACCTTAGTTAACTTATGTTTGTGCTATCCTGTCTAGTGTTAGCCTTCCTATTACTAGATATTCCTTGTCTCTATAATATAGGGGGAGCTTTGATCCTAGTATGTGTGCCGTGCAGTCCAAAGCACCCATCTAGTTGGCACACATCTAGGGGGAGCCCGTCTATATTCTAGAGAGGGGTTTGTGGTTGCTTAATATTATTTCCCTTGTGCAAATCCCGTATTGTCATCAATCCACCAAAAAGGGGGAGATTGTAAGGGCATATTTATCCCTAAGGTGTTTTGGTGATTGATGACAACACGTTTGCGGACTAATCGTGTGCCTTGAGTATCCCATACATTTCATCGCTAGGCACAAGACGGTTGGGTGCCCCTCGAAGACTATTGAAGACAACGTCTTTTCTACGTTTCTTTTTGGTGGATTTGAGTCATAGGAAAGCCGTACTATTAAGAGGGGGTCCGCGTCGGAAAGGTTTGGGTGGAATCATCACGTACACGTCTCTTTCTAGTCCCCTCCTTTCCCTTGGAGCATCCTCCGCTTTCTCGCCTCCTTGTTTCTGGCTGCTGTGTTGGCTCGCGGTAGTACTGCTCCCAGGTGAGCGGTAGTACTGTAGGCACCAACGGTAGTACCGTGCTGCGGCGCGGTAGTATCGCAGGTGCCCACGGTAGTACCGCTCCCCTGGAGCTGCACTACCGTTGCCCACCAGGCTAGTACCGCTCCCTCACGGTAGTAGGGGCGGATGTAATTTTTTACATCCGCGCCTACCACGGTAGTACCGCTTTCGTTCCGCGGTAGTACCGTGCTATGTTGTCAGGCAGTAGTACCGCCCCTCTGCAGTAGTACTGTGTCGGGTTTTTGCTTCTTTCGTTTCTTTGCGAAAGTAGGCACGGATGTTTCCTTCCCCCTCTGGCTAGGGGATTCCTGCCTTGCGGTAGTACCGCATGGTGGCGCGGTAGTACCGCGCTCGCGGAAGTACCGCCCTCAGCTCTTGTGCTTCAGATCTGACCTTGCTGTTGTTGGTGTTGCGGCAGTACCGCGGGCCTGTACGGTTGTACCGCATGACCGTGCGGTAGTACCGCTTGGCAGCAAGCGGTAGTATCACGCGACCCTGTGGTAGTACCGCTGGCCGCGGGCTGGTAGGTGGATAACGGTTGGATCTTTGTCCCTCACTATATAAGGGGTCCCCTTCTTCCCCGTTGACACATCTCTTCCAACCCTAAGCTCCATTGTTGCTCTAAGCTCCATTTTCGCCCGATCTCACTCCCTAGCCAATCAAACTTGTTGATTTGCTCGGGAGTCATTGAGAAGGCCTCGATCCATGCTTCCACCAAGAGAAATTTGATTCCCCCCACTAATCCCTTGTGGATCTTGTTACTCTTGGGTGTTTGAGCATCCTAGACGGTTGAGGTCACTTCGGAGCCATAGTCCATTGTGGTGAAGCTTCGTGGTGTCGTTGGGAGCCTCCAATTGAGTTGTGGAGATTGCCCCAACCTTGTTTGTAAAGGTTCGGTCGCCGCCTCCATGGGCACCAATAGTGGAATCACGGCATCTCACATTGTGTGAGGGCGTGAGGAGAATACGGTGGCCCTAGTGGCTTCTTGAGGAGCATTGTGCCTCCACACCGCTCCAATGGAGACGTACTTCCCCTCAAAGGGAAGGAACTTCGGTAACACATCCTCGTCTCCACTCTTGGTTATCTCGTGCCTTTACTTGTGCAAGCTTATTTGTGTCATATCTCTTGCTCGCTTGTGTTCCTATACTTGTTGCATCATATAGGTTGCTCACCTAGTTGCATATCTAGACAACCTACTTTGATGAAAAGTTTAAATTGTTAAAGAAAAGCTAAAAAAAATTAGTTGCCTATTCACCCCCCCTCTAGTCAACCATATCGATCCTTTCAACATTCAAGATTGTCCTCAGTGGGAAAAGGAATCAAAGAAGAAGAAATACAAGGATTACAGTTCTGATGATGTGAAGAAAAAGAAGAAATCCACAAAATCTTCATTGTCAAAATCCTCAAAGTCTTCATATCACAAGAAGAGCAGCTCCAAGAAGGCTAGGGCATTCATTGGCAAGGAAATGGACTCTGAGGCTGAATCTAAAGAAAATGAGGAAGAGGAGACATCTGAGGAGTCCGAATCCAGAGTGGCGAGCCTAGCTCTCACTACTACATTCGTCAGCAAGTCTATCTTCAACACTGAAGAAAATGACCTCACCAACAAGGCTGATGAAGGCGATGATGACTACACTCCCACCTATTGCTTCATGGCAAAGGGTGTCAAGGTACTCAAATATATCTCCTCTGAATCAAGTGAGAATGAATCTGATGAAAACCTTAAGCCCAGCTATTCTAAACTTGCTAAGATTGCTGTAAAACAACAACGGGCTTTTGAAAAGGTTCAAAACATGCTAGACAAAAGTGATGATATGTTGGGTGAAGAAATGGATCGCACTGAAGCCTTGACTGAAAATCTTCAGAGACTTCAAACTAGGTTTGACAATCTTCAAGGTCATCATAACACTCTCTTATCTGATCATGAGAAGCTTTCTTATGAATTTCTTCAAAGAAAGCAAGACCTTGATAAGCTAAGAGTGAGTTATGAAGATCTTCAGAAGGAGCGCTATTCATTACTTGCTCAACAAATCAGCGCTTCTCAGGAAGAATTTGTTCCTCCTTGTTTGAAATGCATCGAACGTGAATCTGCTAATTCTTCACCTAAATGTTCAAATGCTGCTAATGTTTCAAATTCTTCACATGCCTCTGCTATCACTAATTCCTCATCTGAGGACACTGCTAGTATCACTGATGATGCAGGGCTGAAGGAATTGTACATGACAGGCATGTACAAAAGCCTCAAAGGGCATCAGACTCTTTGTGATGTGCTTAAAAAGCAGATCCTCAATAGGAACCCTAGGAAAGAGGGTATTGCCTTTGAGAGAAAACTTAATGCTGATGGTACATATTGGAAGCCTGAGCAGTACCCCAAAACTACATGGGTTGCTGCAAAGGGACCTCTAGTTGATCCATCTAACTTATCTGGATTTGCATGTGAATCTCCTCGTTCTGATGATGAATCAATTGACTCCAACTATAAACTGTTCAAAAATCAGAATGGTGAAGTATTTGCTAGATATGTTGGCACTAACTGCAGGAACGGTCCCCCTATGAAGAAAATCTGGGTTCCCAAAAAATGCCTTAAAAATCTTCAGGTGAATGTCATCATGACGCCACCTGTGAAGAATAGGAACCCCAGATCAAATTCTTCATATGGATCCAAGTCCTCATATGGACCAAACTCCTCACATGGATCATATTCCTCAAAAGGATCAAAGTCCTCATATGAACATCATCGTGCTAACCCGTCTGTTTCGCAGGGAAGATCTAAGGATTATGGATATGTGCATTATTCTTCAAATCATTATGTCCATAAGTCCTCGAAGAATTTCTCTGCTTACTCTTATGCTTACTCTAACCCCTCTTATGTGAAACGAAATGGACTGGCATCTATCCCACCTTTCTCTTATGGAGCTCGCAGAATGATGAACTCTTTGCCACCCCTTCAAATGTGGGTGGTGAAGAAAAAGAACTAATCTCTTCTGCAGGGTCAGGTCTCCAAACATACGTAATCATCTGAAGAATTTGCTGGAGACCTGAGCATGCCTGAAAGGACGCAGGCTAATCATGAAGAAATGAACTTTCATTTCTCATGTCCTCATACTGCTTCATCTATTCTTTTGCTTGATGAAATTGATCTGATGAATTGATATCATATTCTTCACTAATGAAGTATATGAGTTTGCAAGCTGCACTAATTCATCTGCAGGATGATCAACCCAAAGCCACTGAGTGGGTCCTCGATAGTGGATGTACAAATCACATGACTGGTGACAAGAATCTATTGATGGATGCTCCATTATCTCCGTCGCACCTGAAGCATATCATCTTTGCCGACAAAGGAAAAAGTCAGGTATTGGGTCTAGGTAAGGTTGCGATCACAAAGGATCGACACATGGACAAAGTCATGCTTGTTGAGTCCTTAGGATACAACCTTATGTCTGTCTCAATGCTTTGTGATCTTGATATGGTTGTTGTCTTTGGCAAGTACCGTTGTGTTGTGGTTATGGAAGCTGACAATTCCAAAGTCTTCGAAGGCTTTAGGAGAGGAGACCTGTATATTGTTGATTTCTCTACAGGACCACAACCAGCCGTGTGCCTACTTGCAAAAGCTTCAGAAGGCTGGCTCTGCCATCGACGACTTGGTCATGCAGGCATGAGGAATCTGCACATGCTTGGGAAGAAGAAGCATGTCATTGGCATCGAGAATGTCAAATTCCTCAAGGATCACCTATGCAGAGCCTGTGAAGCTGGGAAGATGACAAAGGCCAAGCATCCAGCGAAGACTATCATGACCACTACTCGTCCATTTGAATTGCTTCACATGGATCTCTTCGGTCCTAACCATTATTCTGCTGTTTCAAATGATGCATCTCAATATGGCTTTGTTATTGTTGATGATTACTCTCGATACACATGGGTACACATTGTTACTTACAAACATGAAGTGCAGGAAGTCCTCAAACAATTTTCCTCGAGGGCTTCAACCAACTTTGGTGGGAAGATCAAGCACATCAGAAGTGACAATGGAACTGAGTTCAAGAATTCTGGTCTAGATGACTATCTTGATGAACTTGGTATTACTCATGAGTTATCTGCTCCTTACACTCCTCAGCAGAACGACGTCGTGGAGCGCAAGAACAGGACTCTTGCTGAGATGGCTTGCACTATGCTTGATGAATACAAAACGCCTCGTCGGTTCTGGATTGAGGCAATTGATACTGCGTGCCACATCATCAACAGAGTATATCTTCACAAATTCTTCAAGAAGACTGCCTATGAACTCCTCACTGATAAGAAACCCAATGTAAGTTATTTCAAAGTCTTCGGTGCTAAATGTTGGATTAGAGATCCTCATCACAACTCAAAATTTTCACCAAAAGCACATGAAGGTTTTATGCTTGGTTACGGAAAGGACTCGCACACCTACAGAGTCTTCAACAACGTTCTTCACAAGGTTGTTGAAACTGTAGATGTGCGGTTCGATGAAACTAATGGCTCGCAAAGAGAGCACCTACCTACTGTGATAGATGAACCATCACATGAGGAAACTATCAAGTTCAAGGTTACTGAGGGTGTCATTCCTACTGAAGAATCTGCTGAAGAATTCATTCCAGAACAAGAAGAACGTCGAGCCAATGCACCTGAAGAAAATACTGAAGAAAATGGTGCTGAAGAGAATGCTGATCAAATTCCTCAACGACAACCAGCTCATCCTCGCATTGCAAAAGAAGTGCAAGTTGAAAAGATCATCATTGACATCAAAGCGCCAGGTCCTCTCACACGCTCAAAAGCTTCACATTTATCTAACTTTTGTGGGCACTATGCCTTTGTCTCTATCACAGAGCCCACTAAGGTAGATGAAGCATTTCTGGAGCCTGAGTGGATTCAGGCCATGCAAGAAGAACTACATTAGTTCGAGCTCAACAATGTCTGGGAACTGGTTAAATGTCCAGATCCTCACAAGCACAATATCATTGGCACAAAGTGGATCTACCGCAACAAGCAAGATGAAAATGGCCTTGTGGTGAGGAATAAGGCACGGCTCGTAGCTCAAGGCTACACACAGGTTGAAGGAATTGACTTCGATGAAACTTTTGCACCTGTTGCTAGACTTGAGGCTATTCACATATTACTTGCTTATGCTAACCATCATGATATCACTTTATATCAAATGGATGTGAAAAGTGCATTCCTCAATGGTAAGCTTGAGGAAGAAGTATATGTTGCTCAACCCCCAGGTTTTGAAGATCTGAAGAATCCTGGCAAAGTCTTCAGACTCAACAAGGCCCTCTATGGCCTCAAGCAGGCCCCACAGGCATGGTATGATACCTTGAAGGAATTCTTCATGAAGAAAGGCTTCAAACCCGGTTCACTCGACCCTACTCTTTTCACTAAATCTTATGATGGTGAATTGTTTGTGTGCCAAATATATGTTGATGATATTATCTTTGGCTGTACTGACCAACGTTATAGTGATGAATTTGCCTATATGATGAGTGAAGAATATCAAATGTCTATGATGGGAGAGTTGAAATTCTTCTTAGGTCTTCAAATTCATCAACAATGCAATGGCATATTCATATCTCGGAATACCTCAAGGATGTACTGAGGAAATTCGGCATGCAAGATTGCAAAGGCGTCAAAATTCCTATGCCCACAAATGGCAATCTGTGCAGTGATGAAAATGGTATTGACTTCGATCATAAGGTATACCGCTCCATGATTGGTTCTTTATAGTACTTATGTGCATCTAGGCCAGATATAATGCTTAGTGTTTGCATGTGTGCCTGATTTCAAGCTACACCGAAGGAATCACACCATAAAGCTATGAACCATATTCTTCGATATCTAGCTCACACACCAACACTTGGATTATGGTACCCCAAGGGCTCGGCTTTTGATCTCATTGGATATTCTGACTCTGACTATATTGGTGATCGTGTGGACCGCAAGTCAACATCTGGTACATGTCATTTCCTCGGACGATCTTTGGTCTGTTGGTCCTCGAAGAAACAGAACTGCGTATCACTATCTACTGCTGAAGCTGAGTACATTGCCGCTGGTTCTTGCTGTGCTCAATTGTTATGGATGAAGCAAACTCTCAAGGACTACGGCGTCAACATGAAGAATGTGCCTCTCTTCTGTGACAATGAGAGTGCCATCAAGATTGCTCACAACCCAGTTCAGCACTCGAAGACTAAGCACATTCAGATTCGTCATCATTTTCTTCATGATCATGTGTTGAAGGGCGACATTTCTATTGAGCATGTGAAGACTGAAGAACAGCTAGCCGATATCTTCACAAAGCCCTTGGATGAGAAGAGATTTAGCAAGTTGGCGGTGTGAGCTAAATATCCTAGAATCTTCGAATGTTCTTTGAAAAGGACACTCATCCTAACACTTATGCAAAATTGATGACTTAGATGTGCAACACATGAAGAAACGTTTTTCTTCAATCAATGAAGAATAACACTCTAAGTGTGAAGAAATTAACGAAGAATTGATTCTCAGAACCCTACGATAATTGTATGCGGTGTCTGAAATCATCATTCTTATACGGTGGGTCACGCCACCACCAAAAGTTGAATTTCCTCAGTTGTTCATATTCTTCATCTTTGCATTGTCTTCACTGTTTCCACCGTTTTTCTTCATTGGCTATATATATATATATATATGAGTTTATATCCTCTACATCATTTACTTATTGCTAATTCTTCAAGTTGGTTTTTCTGCTAAGTGAATGTGATCGGACCCTTTCCCCCTCTATGCTATACTCAACCCAATCTGTTCACAAATTCTTCATGTGCGTTCTATTTGAGACTCATTCAAAATCTTCACTGTGTCCTTGTCAGCTGAAGAAATTGCGAACGGAACTTTAAAACCTATCTTATCTAGATTTTCGGCTTTACCGCTCAAACCGTTCCGCATCCCACGATACACTTATCCTTTCACCCACGATCGCACACGATCTCCACCTCTCAGTACGTGGGTGACACATGTCAAGCGAATGAGAAGGGTCAGGGGCACGTTCGTCCAATTTCTTCGAGCGAATAGTTTTTCACCGTGGCTATAAATACCCCTCTTCCCCTTCCTCACTTCTTTTACTCTGCTCGACCTCTCTCCTGCTCGAGCTTCTCAAACTCTAGCACCGCCGCTACTTCATCATCGCCGGTGAGGAAGAGCTTCACTGCCTCGACCTCGCCGCCGCCGTACTCGCGCCGGCCGGGGAAATCTTCACTCCGCCGCCGCCATAGCCGTCTTCCTCTGCCAAGTTAGGGCGTGGAAGATCTACACAGGCGAACTTCACCTCTCCACCTCACTGTTCGTCGTGTTCTTCATCCAGGGTAATTAAAAGTTACTTTTACTGCCCTTGTTGATTCGAATGATTATCTACAAAATCTTCAAAGGTGTTTTTCTTCATATCTTCACACACTAAAACACCTCACATATCATCTGTTCTTGATTCGTTTCTCTAAGCTATGTTTTTCTTCAAGATTCCTCAAATGTGTGGATTCTTGATCTACACATCTCTGGAACCTAAGACAAAGAATGCTTAGTGAAATTCTTCAAGACTCACCTGGTTAAATTCCTCAAACTTGTTCTTTATAAAACCTTCTGAGAACGCATATGACCTCTCCAAATTCCTCGCAACTATACTCTGTTCACAGGTACTCATGTCAGCTGCTGAATCACTAGGTTCTCATCAACTTAACTCATTTGCAGCGTTCCTCGAAGAAAAGTTGCATGCTTCTTTAGAAAATTCAATTGTTCAAATTCCTCAACTGAAGAAAAATGGCTGACGGTAAGAAGCCACAGAAAGGAGGAAAGAGGGCTGAGGTCAACACAGCGTTTGAAATTCCTGATGACATATACAAGGATTACTGCACTCCTGATGAGGCCAATTTTGGAAAAGAGGACAAAAATCAGCGCAAGGTGCGCATACAGAGGATATAAAGGAGATGTGCAAGAGAGTGGAGGGAGTACATGTATGTTACTCCCAAGTACATGAAGAAATTCGCACTCAATCCTCCATGCCCAAGACCTCCATTGGCACCTGGCCAAATAGCTGATCCCACCAGCCTCAAGCGCGGTGAGGACTATCCTGATGAATGGGCCAAGCGCCAAGCCAAGTTGGCTAAGCAAGCCAGAGAAGCAGTGAGGAAATTCAATGAAGACTCTGCTGCTGCTGCCTCTGCTGAGGCCTCTGCTGTCAAGCCAAAGAAGGCTATGTCAAAGAAGCCTGCGCGCAAGCCAAGTGCTTCATCAGCAGTGCCCTCAAGGCCAAGTTCCTCAGCAATGCCCTCATGGCCAGAATCCTCAAAGCCCTCATGGCCAATTCCTCATGCTGCTCCTGCTCCTCAAAAGTCCTCAGCTCCTCCGCCAAAGTCTTCGGCCACTCTGACAAAGTCCTCTACACCTGTGCATCTCGCCACGTGTCAAAGGACCACAGGCGTCTCTATTGCCTCGGGAGCTTCAACTAGTTCCTCAACTGCACCAAATTCTTCAACGGGACCCTCTCTACTAAAGACAAAGGCCACTGCTGGACGAGGTCCTCGCCCTAGTCCTCAGAAGAAGCATGTCGCCTTCCAAGTGTCATCTGAAGAAGACGAAGCTGATGATGATGAACTTGCTGAAATCATCAGAGATAGGCAAGTCAGGGCCGCTAGAGCCAAGGGAACAGATGTGCCACTGCTTTTGGATCCCAAGTTGATCCTCGGATACATTGATGTTTGGCACAAGAACCCCAACACTCCCATGCCTTATTTCAAGCTGACTCCTGCCAAAGTCACATGCTGACCCACTTCATTCAAGAAGAAAAATGGAAATTTGAGAAGGCCAGACAGATCAAGAAAGCGCAGTACAAGAAGGAGCGCTATCTAAAGAAAATGTTGTCTCTATGACAACTGAAGAACTTGTCGCTATTCAAACTGAGATCAAGAAACTCAGTGATGAATTTGATGCATACCGCGCTGATTGGCTTGGAGCCAAGGTTCGTTTTGTAAGACTTGATGATAACTTCACTTCCAATGTTGCTGCCCCAACGCAACAGGAAATTCCTCAGGCTGAAGCATTTTCTCAGCCGACTGAAGAAAATGCCAGCACCACTGATGAAAATCAGGCTGCTGAAGAAAATGTGAGTTCCAGGGCTGATGGCTGCATTCCAGCCGCTGAAGAAATTGCCAGGGCATCCTCTAGTGGTGCGCCTGAAGAAGCTGAAGAAATCAGGGCAACTGCATCAGTTGTGCCTGAAGAAAATCAACCAGATTCCTCTGCTCCTCCTGCGCCAACACCAACTCCGATCCTTCCATCTGCATCAGATGTGAAGAAGACCAAGGCTGCAGAGCGTGCAGTAGTGAAGAAAAGGAAAGCATCAGCTACTTCAGATTCTTCAGCTCCGAAGAAGATGAATCCTTTGATCAGTTCATTTGCTAATCCCATTGATGTTGTTCCAATATCAACCATGCCATCAAAGGACCTTGTTCCTTTTGGTGAAGAATATGAGATCCCTAGAGGATCTGATGAAGAAAATTATTCTGCTGCTTTGTTAGAGCAGATTGATGAAGAAATTGAAGTGGATACGATCCCTTCAACACCTGTTATCTTCTCGCCTATGCCTCAGTTCACAGCTGAAGAGGCTGGCGTTGAAGAAATGGAAGATGAAGATGTGGACGTTGGCTGCTCCACACCAGTGATGAGTGATGAATTCTGGGAAAGTCAGCATCCAAACTCTCCAATGTTCACACTGTTGCAGCAAATACCTCAGTCCCCTACACAAACTGTTCAAATGGGCTCTGAAGAAACTCACCCCACTTCATCTGTACGTGAGGAAATTCCAGCCACTAGTGCTGAAGAAACTGCTGCTACTGAACATCTGAAGACACAGATTGCCACTGAAGAGGAACCAGAAATTCCTCAGCCTGAAGAACCTGAGATTGCGATTCCTGAGGTCGTGATGCAACTCACTGACACTCCTCTGCCCAAGCCAAAGGATCCATTCTCACGCAAGCAAAATTTCAAGGCTGATGATTTCTTCGGCGAGCATGTATTCTTCGAAGACTACAACCCATATGATTCTGCTCGTATAAGGAAAAGGCGTTTTTGGACTGCTAGTCAAGCAAATTTCTATTCCTCAGTGCTGTTCAACAAAGAGAAAATCTTCTACCATGAGCACATTCCTCACGTGGATATGGAATCTCTGCCGTGTTTTGTGCCAGTCCTCAGTGTTCTTCACGACGCTAGACTGTTAAACTTTTGCTCTGACATCTGTGATTGAAATGAAGAACTGATTCTTCAATTTTATGCGACGCTGCACATCACAGGAGATTCTGAAGATGTGAATTCATGGGTGCTGGACTGGATGTCTGAGAACACTCACTACACAACACCAACTACTGAATTGCTTCGTGCCTTACCACTCAGTCCTCCCCTTGAAGAAGCTTGTTGCATCTACAGTGAACCTGAGCTTACAAATCACTACATGCAAGTTCTGATTAAACCTTTGAAGCCAGGTCAGGCCCCATGAACCAAATTCCTCGTGAAGGAATTACTTTATGTGCCCACAACTGTCTATCGCATTCTTACAAGGACAATGAGTCCTATCAAAGGCCACGACTCATCTGATGAGGAAATTGTTGGCATCATGAAGAATCTTGTATTCAACATCATTCATGGAATTCCTGTCAATTATCATGATTTCTTCATGAGGACTCTGGCAAATGTTGCACTGTCTCCGTTTGAGCTGAAGCCTTATGCACCTTGGATTATGAGATTCCTCAGGACAAGGTCTTCACTCAACTACAAAGCTGATTTTCAGAATCACCTCAGCTACTTGCCCCCAATTGAAGTCCTCAAGCGGACCTATTCCTCAGTTGATGAAACGGGCAAGGCACCAGCTATTATAGATGAAGGCATTCGTCCATTGGATGGACAGTTTCGCAAAGCTGCCTCTTATTCCACCAATGATGACTCTGCCACACATGACTCTGCCAATGCACCCAAGTCTACTCCTCAAGCCACTGCTCCTCGTGTGATGACTGATCATGAGCTTCTGCTTAGTCTTCACCAGAAGGTGGATCGAAATCATAAATGGGTTAAGCGTCAGTTTGGTTCATTTCTTCACAACATGACTGCTACACACAATGCAGTGAAGAAAAACCATCACTACATCCATGAAGTCTTCGGTCGCACCTGGGCAATACTGTCCCATCTATATGGTGAAGAAGATCTGAAGAAAATGGGTCTCAAGGAAGATTTTGACTGGTCTGCACCTCCTCCGAAGAAATTCAAGAAGGTCAAGGTTCCTTCCTTGGTGGCCAGCTCATATCCTTCATCGCGCGACACTGATGAGAATGAAGACTTGGACGACACTGCGGCAGGCCCTACTACAACAAACGACCCCAACAACGCTGGCGCTCCTTCATCAACTTGATATTCTTCAGGGGCGTTAGTCCTCATATTTGATCATTTTGGTTATTTGATGACAAAGGGGGAGAATTTTGAGTTAGTCTTCAAGCGGGTCTTTCTATATGGGCGTTTCTTTTTAAGTTACAACTCTCATTCCTCTGAGACTTTATTGGATCGAGTTGTAAACTTAAACCCGATGGTGCTCTGATACTTTTGATATGTTTTTCTGCATGCTTATTCCTCTTATATGCTAATGCACGCATGCTGAATTACATCAGTCACCATATTTCATCATGCATTTCAAATTCTTCACTATTATATGTCAAATGCATGTATGAATTACAAGATATAAGGGGAGATCTCCATGATTCAACTCTTAAAGTGTGCATTGCTTTAAAAGCAAATTCCTCACTATGCACATCTTCAGGGGGAGTTTTTCTATATATTGCAATCAAATTCCTCAATATCAGTATTTACACTTCATATGTTTATCCCCGTTGAAAACTTAACCTATATTGTCATCAATCACCAAAAGGGGGGAGATTGTAAGTGCATCTAGTGCCCCTTAGTGATTTTGGTGTATTGAAGACTTATAGGTTAAGGGACTAATGCATTTGTGAGTGTACACATGTCTATAAGTCTATGAGGAGTTTGATATTTACAGAGAAAGTCAACCCCTAAAAATGAAGTTCTTTGACTAAAGACTTTGGATTTCTGAAGACTTTCTGAAGACTTTGAAAGTGAAGAAATTGGTGTGACCTTGAAGACTTGGTATTCATTCGAGGAACATGAAGCGTGAAGAATTTTGTTTTCGTAGTTTCATTTTCTCTTTCTTGAGTCATAGGGAACACCATACTGTTAAAGGGGGTCGAGGAAATACTAAGGAAAAATTTCCATGTGATGCTCAACTCAAAATCCTACACCTACCAATCCCTTCGAGTGAAGCCATTGGAAATCTCATACAGTCCAGTCATATTCTTCAGTGACAGAGACGAAGTTCTTCTGGTCTCTGAGGAATTTGTTCTGACTGAGGAGTTAGGAATTCGCCAGTGCGGATTGCCTACACAGTGAGGAACATGATAGCCCTGAGGATTTTGCTACTCAAAATTCCGACCGTTGCTATGCTATGCGCCAGCTGTTCCAAAATATCTATCCACCTAACGGTCATATCATTGAAGGGCATTTATGTCTTATCATGTCGGGCTGCTCCCTAGGCTATAAATAGCCGCCCCCTACAACCACTAGCTGGTTGGCTGCTCCGAGAGAAACTGACACTTGTCATTTGAGAGCAACCCATCCTCCGAGGACTTTGAGCGAAAATCATCAAGTGAGGACAAACCCAAACCCAAACACCTACAAACCCCAAGTGATTGAGCATTCCTATCAACTATCATGATTTCTTCATGAGGACTTTGGCAAATGCTGCACTTTCTCCATTTGAGCTGAAGCCTTATGCACCTTGGATTATGAGATTCCTCAGGACAAGATCTTCACTCAACTACAAGGCTGATTTTCAGAATCACCTTAGCTATCTGCCCCCGATTGAAGTCCTCAAGCAGGCTTTTACTTCAACTAATGAAAAGGGCAAGGCTCCTGCTGTCATTGATGAAGGCATTCGTCCATTGGATGGTCAGTTTCGCAAAGCTGCATCTTATTCCACCAACGATGACTCTGCCACACATGACTCTGCTGCCAATGCACCCAAGTCTACTCCTCAAGCAACTGCTCCTCGTGTGATGACCGACCATGAGCTTCTGCTTAGTCTTCACTAGAAGGTGGATCAAAACCATAAATGGGTTAAGCATCAGTTTGGTTCATTTCTTCACAACATGACTGCTACACACAATGCAGTGAAGAAAAACCATTACTACCTCCATGAGGTTTTCGGTCGCACCTAGGATATTCTGCCCCATGTCTATAGTGCAGAAGATTTGAAGAAAATGGGTCTCAAGGAAGATTTTGACTGGTCTGCACCTCCACCGAAGAAATTCAAGAAGGTCAAGGTTCCTCCTTTGGTGACCAGCTCATATTCTTCATCGCGTGACACCGATGAGCATGAAGACTTGGATGACACTGCAGCAGGCCCTTCAATGACAAACGAACCCAACAACGCTGGCGCTCCTTCATCAACTTGATATTCTTCAGGGGCGTTAGTCCTCATTTTCGATCCTTTTGGTCATTTGATGACAAAGGGGGAGAATTTTGAGTTAGTCTTCAAGCGGGTATGTCTATATGGGCGTTTTTTTGCTAAGTTACAACTCTCTCTCTTCTGAAACTTTATTGGATCGAGTTGTAAACTTAAACCCGATGGTGCTCTGATACTTTTGATGTGTCTTTATGCATGCTTATTCCTTATATATGTTAATGCACGCATGCTGAATTACATCAGTCACCATATTTCATCATGCATTTCAAATTCTTCACTATTATATGTAAATGCGTGTATGAATTACAAGATATAGGGGGAGATCTCCATGATTCTACTCTTCAAGTGTACATTGCTTCAAAAGAAAATTCCTCACTATGCACATCTTCAGGGGGAGTTCTTCTATATCTTGCAATAAAATTCCACAATATCAGTATTTATACTTCATATGTTTATCCCCGTTGAAAACTTAACCTATATTGTCATCAATCACCAAAAAGGGGGAGATTGTAAGTGCATCTAGTGCCCCTTAGTGATTTTGGTGTATTAAGACTTGTAGGTTAAGGGACTAATGTGTTTATGAGTGTACACAGGTCTATAAGTCTATGAGGAGTTTGATATTTACAGAGAAAGTCGACCCCTAAAATTGAAGTTCTTCGACTGAAGACTTTGGATTTCTAAAGACTTTTTGAAGACTTTGAAAGTGAAGAAATTGGTGTGACCTTGAAGACTTGGTATTCATCTGAAGAACATGAAGCGTGAAGACTTTTGTTTTCGAAGTTTCATTTTCTCTTTCTTGAGTCATAGGAAACACCGTACTGTTAAAGGGGGTCGAGGAAATACTAAGGAAAATTTTCCATGTGATGCTCAACTCAAAATCCTACACCTACCAATCCCTTCGAGTGAAGCCATTGGAAATCTCATACAGTTCAGTCACATTCTTCAGTGACAGAGATGAGGTTCTTCTGGTCTCTGAGGAATTTGTCCTGACTGAGGAGTTAGGAATTTGCCTGTGCGGATTGCCTACACAGTGAGGAACATGATAGCCCTGAGGATTTTGCTACTCAAAATTCCGATCGTTGCTGTGCTATGCGCCAGCTGTCCCAAAATATCTACCCACCTAACGGTCATATCATTGAAGGGCATTTATGTCTTATCATGTCGGGCTGCTCCCTAGGCTATAAATAGCCGCCCCCTACAACCACTAGCTGGTTGGCTGCTCCGAGAGAAACTGACACTTATCATTTGAGAGCATCCCATCCTCCGAATACTTTGGTGAAAATCATCAAGTGAGGAAAACCCAAACCCAAACACCTACAAACCCAAAGTGATTGAGCATCACTGAAGAGATTGATCCTGCGTGGATCCGACGCTTGTTACCTTTGAAGACTGTGCTTCTTCCAGATGGTTAGGCGTCATGGTCTAGAGCATCCAAGAGGAATTGTGGATCACTGAGTGACCAAGTTTGTGAAGGTTCGGAAGTCACCTGAAGACTTACCACGAGTGATTGGACGAGGTCTGTGTGACCTTAGTTCAAGGAGAATACGTTGAGGACTTGGTGTCCTGAGCTGCATGTTCAGGACTGGGTGTCCAGGACTGTGTGTCCTCGAGTTTAAATACTCAGCCGCTCCAACCAGACGTACAACTGAGACAGCAGTTGGGACTGGTCTACCAAATCATTGTCTTCACCAAGCTTACTGGTTCTATTCCCTCAACTCTGTCATTTCCTCATAACTGTGTTGTGTGTTTGTTCATATCTGTGTTTGAAGACTTTGACTGAAGACTTTCTCAATTTCCTCAGTTCTATTTCTTCAGTCTGTTTGTCTTCATCCTGTGTTATCCTGTGCTTACGCTTCCTGTACTCTGTGCCTATCTTCATTTCATCATGATGGCTATGCTTGTGTTCTGTTATGTTTACTTTTGAGTACTTATTCCGCTGCTAGTAGTTCTTTGCTAAGGAATTTCCTCACTGGCAAATTCCTCAGTGAAGAATTTCATAAAAATTGCCTATTCACCCCCCCTCTAGTTGATATAACGCACTTTCAATGGTCACACCAAAAGCGGCGGGTTCTTCCATCGCCAAGGGTCCAGGAGGTCAATGCACGGAAGAATTGTCTGGTCTCCGCGTCGCACGGCACCCCCAGGTGGTGCCAGGGGCGGTCGGGGTCCATGACCTGAAGCCAAAGCCATCTAGCGCGAAGGGGGATGCCGGTGAGGTGTAGATCACGCACACCCAACCCACCATAGTCGAGAGGGCGGCAAACGCGCCTCCAGTTGACGAGGCAGCAGCCGGAATTGGCGTCCTTCCGCCCATGCCATAGGAAGTCGCGAATGATCCCATGGACCCTCTTGAGGATCGACGGGTTGATGGCCATGGCGAGAAGGATATGAACAGGCATAGCCAAGAGGACCGCATGAGTGCGAGCCGCTCAGCGCATGAGAGGAGTGCGGCTTTCCAGGTAGCCAGCTTCTTGGTGAGCTTGTCCAGCAAGGGGAGGAGGGTTGAGGTGGGTGTCTTGCGGAGTGAGAGAGGGAGCCCAAGGTATATGATGGGGAAGGTGGTGACCACGCAAGCCAGGGTAGAGCCCACAGCCTCGGCCACGGTGTCATCGCACCGAATGGGAGTGGCGGAGCACTTGAGGAAGTTGGTGAGGAGGCCCGAAGCTTCTCCAAACACACGGAGCGGTTGGCGGATTGCTTTCAGTTCCTAGGTCATAGGATGGCAGAAAATGACCACATCGTCGGCAAACATCGAGATGTTGGATGCCGCATGGCAGGGCGTGAGCCGCTGGAGCAGTCCGGAGCGCACGGCGTGCTGCAACAGAGAGTTAAGGGTGTCGATGACGATCGCGAAGAGGAGCGGGGAGGCCGGGTCGCCTTGCCGAAGGCCGTGCGCGTGGTCAACCGGAGGGCCTGGGTTCCCGTTGATGAGAATGCGCGAGGAGGCAGTGGAGACAAGGATGCAAATCCATTCACACCACCTTCTCCCGGACCCAAGATGCCGGAGGACCTCGAGGAGGAAGGGCCATGAGACAGTATCGAATGCCTTTGCGATATCTAGCTTGAGGAGTAACCGAGGCAGCTTGAGGTTGTGTAGTTGCCGTGCCGTTTGCTGAACCAACAGGAAGTTGTCATGCACACATCTCCCGGCGATGAAGGCGCTTTGGTTGACGGAGACCAGCTGGGGCATGCGTGGAGCCATACGAAGGGAGAGCACTTTCGCAAAGAGCTTAGCCACAATGTGTATCAGGCTAATGGGGCGGTAATCGGCCAGCGTGGAGGCATCCGGTTTCTTAGGGAGCAAGGTCAGGAAGGCCTCGTTGAGCTTATGGAAACCGCGCCCATTCATCGCATAGAGCTTGTCGAAGGCGGCGCAGATATCAGCTTTGATGATAGGCCAGCATGCACGGAGGAACTCAACGGTGAAGCCATCCGGGCCCGGGGCTTTGACCGCCGGCAAGAGGTTGACGGCACTCCAGATCTCCTCTTCTATAAATGGCTGGTCAAGGGCCGACAGGTCGAAGCGGCGCTGGTCGATGGACTCGAGGTTCATGGAGAACGGCCTGTCCGTGGATGCTCCGAGAATGTTGGAGAAGTGCTCGAAGGCGGCCCGCACTATGGCCACCTCGCCGGAAACACGCAGGGGCCAACCTGGAAGCAACCGATATGGTTCTTCTTGGCCCGATGATCAACATGGATCTTCAGGAAGGTGGTGTTAGTGTCGCCTTTGCAAAGCCAATTGAAATGCACTCGCTGCCGCAGGATAGAGCGCTGGAGGGAAGCTAGCCCTAGGTAGGAGCGACGAAGCTCTTGACGCAGCCACTGCTCGGACGGTGACAATTGGCGGGCATCACGCGCCACATCGAGTCTGTAGATGAGCTCTCTGGCCATCATCAGCTTGAGGGAGATGTTCCCAGTAGAGCGCACTCCCCAACTCTGGAGGGAGCGAGCAGTTGCTTTCAAACACGCGTAGATCGTGCGGAAGGGGTCCTGATCAGGCGGAACCGAATTCCAGGCCGCGTCCACGGTGTCAAGGAAGCCATCTAACTTTGTCCAATAACGCTCAAAATGGAACCGCCTCTTGCCACGGCCCCTGGGAGAGCAGTTCAGAATTAGGGGGCAGTGATCCGAAGTGGCCGTGGCCATGCATGATAGGACATGGCTGGGGTGCGCAGCTTCCCAAGAGGAGGTGCAGAGGACTCGGTCATTCTTCACCAAGACGGGGTTGGATTGCTCATTCGACCAAGTGTAACGGCGGCCGCGAAGGTAGATATCTCGAAGGGCGTGGTCGGAGATGAATCTGCGGAATCTTCCCATGGTGCGGTGATTCACCCTCCCTGTGTTTTTGTCCGCATGCGAGGTGACCATGTTAAAGTCTCCACCCAACACCCAAGGGCCCGCAATACTGCCTCGCAGATCATGTAGCTCCGACACAAAAGCCAGCTTGTTGTGGATGGCCTGGGGCCCGTAAACACTGGTGATCCACCAGGGAGGTGATCCACCGCTAGTGGAGACAGTAGCAAACATGTGATATAGGCCTATGGTAGGGTTATGCAGGGCGACACGGTCGGCACGCCAGGCGAGGAGGATTCCACCCCTGGTGCCATCGGCCGGGAGAAAAAAGAAGTCTTGAAACAAGGCACCCAAAGTTTCCATGACGCACGACAACGAGACTGAATCAAGTTTCGTTTCAGAGAGGCAAGCAATACAAGGTTCAGCCGCGGTGATAAACGTGCGGACAGTGGTGCGCTTGGCACGGCTGTTTAGCCCATGCACGTTCCAGAAGATAATGCCTAGGTTGTGATCCATGAGAAAAGGTGGGGGCGGGAGCAGCGACGCGCGAGCGTGCGGTGCAGTCAGACCTCGACCAGACGAGGCATGGGGGTTGCCAAGCCGTCAAGGATGCCAGGGGGCACGGTCCACCCAAAGAAATCAGCAAAAGCCTGCACAATGTCTCCCGCAAGTGGCCGAGCGAAAAGCAGGCTATATCGCTCGAGGGCCGCCTCAGAGATGGGCTCATCATCATCCAGGAGGCCGAGTCGTCGAAGAAGCCCCCGCTTGGCCTTGGCCTCCGAGTCAAGCCCACGGTCGTTCTTGGCAATACGATCGCTGCGCCTGGGCAGAAGTTGGGCGGCACTCCGCCCCGCTTGCAGCGAACCGGAGGGGTCTCAAGGACGGGGGTCGCACGTGAACAGACGGCCTGGAGAAAACCCACCACATGATCTGGGACGGGGCAAGAAGCTTGCCCGTTTGACATGCATGCAGGAATTTGCATGGGTGGTTGCAGCAGTGCGACACTTGGCGCGATGTGGTCCACGGAGTAAAGCATCAATGCATGAGATGCTGGCGTCGGGTTGGCCGAAGTTGTGCCGCAAGAATCCAAGACCAGGGCGGGCTCCACCTGATCCGCGACGGGAGATGAGGGGGGCATGCCAGGGGCGGGATCCACCTCGGGCACCAAACCACTTTGGGCGGGAACAGCTTGGGACGTCGGGCTGCTTTGGGCAGGCCCGCAGCTTTGGACAGACCCGCTGCCGTCAGAGGGGGCAGATTGGGGATCAGTGCATGCGGCCACCGAGACAGGGGGAAGGTTCTTGGTTGGTTGGGGTGACACCCCAATGGTCTGAAGAGTGGGGTCAGGGGTACGGACAAGGGAACCAGCGAGGATGGGATCCAAGGCGGCCTGGGGATCCGGGCCCGCGGGTGACGGTAGGCCGATTTTGATTGGGCAGGCGCGTTCCACCTGGGGGGCGACCACGGTCAGCGCTAGTGTTTGAACACCGGCCTGACGTGCGGCGGGCCCTGGCACAGGCTATACACCCACCAGCCTTTGACGGACATGCGGGCCATGTGGAGCGCCGGCGACGGCCGGGTGGGGTCCAAGCACGCCCTGCTGGCCACGGAACGGAGGAGCGGCCCGACGGCGGCCCTGGCGCGTGGCTGACCCACGAGCAGATGGCCCTCGGCGAGCGCAGTAATTCCCGGAGGCTAGGGGGAAGTCATGCCTGCGCGGCCATGGCTCGGGCACGGCCGGGGAAGGGGGGAGGCTCCACCACCGCTGCCGGAGCCTGAGGGCGGGGGAGGAGGGGGCGGCGGGGAAGGCAGTTGGGAGTCCACGGAGCGGCGCGCGTGGATGGAGACGGGGAAGCGGAGTAGCTCGGCGGCGAAGCGGTCGACGAGGTCGAGTTTGGCTCCGGCGAACTCGAAGGGCTCCTCGAGGAGCAGCTCAGAGGAGCGCGGAATTGCGTCCGGGTTGGTAGTCCAGGCGGAGAGGCGGAAGACGGACATGTCGCTCTCGTCCAGGGTCTCAGGTGCCAGGCGATCAATGAGGCAGAAGGGAGAGAGCAGTTGAACGGCCGAGGAGATGTCCCAAGCATGGTCAGGGATGCCGGTGATCTCAATGTCCACGGCAAAGCGGAGGGAGATGGGGTCGGCGCCGGCAAGGCGGCTCCAGGGGTGCAGGATGAGCCTGAACCGTGGAGCACGGAGGGGGGCGGCCGCGACCAGGGGCCGGGTTGCCGCATCCCGGAAGCGCATGAGAAACTCGTCGCCACGACGCCGGTGGACAGAGAAGTCTGCAGTCGACAGCGAGAAGCGGGAGCATAGCTCAGAGGTAATGTCAGCGGCGGAGATGCCAGAGCGGTTCCCGGCGACGATGGCGATGAGGGCGAGGTCAAGGACACGCTCGGCGTCCACGATACGTGCGGAGCGCGGCATGAAGCAGACGGACCCAGCCGGCCTCAGCGCGGGGTGGCCGGGCATGGGCAGGGAAGCAGCGTCGCCGCCGAGGCCTGAGGAAGCGGAAGGCGCCGGGCTGGACAACACAGCTGCGGGGGAGGCAGTCAAGGACAAGCGCGTCCCCGACCTGGAAGACACGGGTGGGCACGGGCCTGCAACACTTGACGCAGAGGAACCACCAGGGCACGAGGGCGCCACGCAGGGGCGCTTCGCTGCCAGCGCACCGCTAGGAGAGGAGGGGCGCGACATAGGGATGGTGCAGAATCGTGCAATATGGCCGAAGAAACGGCAGCGCCGGCAGCGCACATCCTGCCTGCACTCCGATCTGGGGTGCTGGCCAAAACAGCGCGGGCACTCGCCGCGGCAGGCGGCCAGGGGAGGAGCACGAGGGGCGACCTCACGGGCGCGGCGGCGGTCGGGCCGGGGGCGGAGATGAGGCTCGGGCCGCGGGCAGCGCCGGCTAGAGGCCACCTCCCACCCGCCATCAGCGTCGGCCACGGTCTCGTGCACAACCCGGTGGACCTCGGAACGGGGGCCAAGGCGCACGGCGGGCAGCAAGGAGCGTGGCACGGGCGGGGGAGAAGAGGACCTGGGGGACGGGAGGCGAGCCGGCGGCGAGCAGAGCGCCTGCCGGTAGGAGCGTGGGGCGGAGTCGGAGCTAGCCGAGGAGGGGCTCGAGTCGAGCCACCGGCGCTCGCGAGATCTGCCCGAGGCAGGGGAGGAGGGGGAGGCCATTGGGTGGGTGCCGATGCCGGAGTGGCAGTCCGGCGTGGGACGAGTGGCCGACGGGGGCCGGAGTGGCCGCCGCAGGAGGGAGCGCGGAGAGGCAACATGAACACTATTCTAGATTTCAGGATTTGGGTGTCCTTTCCCAGTGACAGTAGGGGCAGCAAGGCACGTATTGTATTGTTGCCATCGAGGATAACAAGATGGGGTTTTCATCATATTGCATGAGTTTATCCCTCTACATCATGTCATCTTGCTTAAGGCGTTACTCTGTTTTCATTAACTTAATACTCTAGATGCATGCTGGATAGCGGTCGATGAGTGGAGTAATAGTAGTAGATGCAGGCAGGAGTCGGTCTACTTGTCTCGGACGTGATGCCTATATACATGATCATACCTAGATATTCTCATAATTATGCTCAATTCTGTCAATTGCTCAACAGTAATTTGTTCACCCACCGTAGAATACTTATGGTCTCGAGAGAAGCCACTAGTGAAACCTATGGCCCCCGGGTCTATCTTTATCATATTAATCTCCTACTACTTAGTTATTTCCTTTGCTTTTATTTGACTTTGCATCTTTATCACAAAAAATACCAAAAATATTATCTTATCATATCTATCAGATCTCACTCTCGTAAGTGGTCGTGTAGGGATTGACAACCCCTATTCGCGTTGGTTGCGAGGATTTATTTGTTTTGTGCAGGTACGAGGGACTCGCGCGTAGCCTCCTACTGGATTGATACCTTGGTTCTCAAAAACTGAGGGAAATACTTACGCTACTTTGCTGCATCATCCCTTCCTCTTTGCGGAAAACCAACACAGTGCTCAAGAGGTAGCAATAAGCCGATGCTTGAAGCACTCCTGCTCGACGGGATCCTCCTGCACGATGAATTCTTCATCGCCGAGGCTCACCTCGTCTTCGGGGAGGGGCATATAATTGTCATCCCCTGATTCTTCGTCTGTCGCCTGTTCCTTGGGGCTCTCTTGCCCATCCTCCTGCTCGAAGCCTGGCTGGAGGGGATTGTCTTCGTCTTCAGCACTGTCCGCAGCGTTATTGTCTCTTGTGCCTGCATCGCTGCTTTTTCTATGGCGGGGCTTAGAGCGGCATCGATGACGCCGGTGCTTTGATTGCTTCTCGAGGGGATTATCCTCTGTTGCCTTATTGTCATTGCTTTGTTTGGGGGTGTCCACCATGTATATATCATATGATGAGGTGGCTGTCCAGCGCCCTATGGGCGGTGGTTCCTGTTCTTCTCCTGCATCGTCGTCCATACCGTCGATGTCTTCGGAGCCGAAATCAAGCATGTCGGTTAGGTCGTCGACAGTGGCTATTAAGTGGGCGGTGGGTGGGGAATGAATTTCGTCGTCCGCTTCCCACTCAAGCCAGACATAGTTCGGCCAAGGGTCTCCTGACAAGGAGAGAGACCTCAACGAATTTAGCATGTCACCCAAGGGCGAGTCCTGAAAGATATCTGCAGAGGTAAACTGCATGATCGGTGCCCAGTCAGATTCGATATGCACGAACGCAAGCGGTTCAGAGCCTGTGGCCGGGGACGAATCCATGGGCCCGGTAACACAGGTCTCATAGGAGGTGAAGTCAGTATTCGGCTCTATCGCCGCTGAGTGTGCGGCCTCCGTGGCGGGGTCCATCCACCCATCCTCGGGCGGCACGATCTGCTCTGGATTGGGGGCCGGAGTAGCCACAGGTGTGATCTCCCGAACACTGTCTGATGGCAGAGCTAAGTCATGCTTGTCGTGACTGTGCAGCGCACCTGACATGGGTTTGAATCCGTCGAAGATCAAGTCTCCGCGGATGTCGGCAGTATAGTTCAAGCTTCCAAACCTGACCTGATGGCCAGGGGCGTAGCCCTCGATCTGCTCCAGATGGCCAAGCGAGTTGGCCCGCAGTACAAAGCCGCCGAATATGAAGATCTGTCCGGGGAGAAAAACCTCACCCTGGATCGCATTGTTGCCGATGATCGAGCGAGCCATCAAGCCTTTATCATGACGGCACAGTGGAACTCTTAATGAAAGCACCAATGTCGGTGTCAAAACCGGCGGATCTCGGGTAGGGGGTCCCGAACTGTGCGTCTAAGGCTGATGGTAACAGGAGGCGGGGGACACAATGTTTACCCAGGTTTGGGCCCTCTCGATGGAGGTAATACCCCACTTCCTACTTGATTGATCTTTATGATATGAATATTACAAGAGTTGATCTACCACGAGATCGTAGAGGCTAAACCTAGAAGCTAGCCTATGATTACGATTGTCCTTGTCCTACGGACTAAACCCTCCGGTTTATATAGACACCGGAGGGGGCTAGGGTTACACAGAGTCAGTTACAAGGGAGGAGATCTACATATCCGAATTGCCAAGCTTGCCTTCCACGCAAAGGAGAGTCCCGCTCGGACACGGGATGAAGTCTTCAATCTTGTATCTTCATAGTCCAACAGTCCGGCTAAAGTATATAGTCCGGCTGTCTGAGGACCCCCTAATCCAGGACTCCCTCAGTAGCGATAGTCGTAGAAGCAATAGTTGGCGAGACGACAACGATGCTTCGATGGAGATCAAGGTGTTAAGCCGGCGACGATGGTGATCATGACGGTGCTTTGGAGATGGAGATCAAGGGCACAAGATGATGATGGCCATATCATATCACTTATATTGATTGCATGTGCTGTTTATCCTTTATGCATCTTATTTTGCTTAGTTGGACGGTAGCATTATAAGATGATCTCTCACTAAATTTCAAGGTATAAGTGTTCTCCCTGAGTATGCACCATTGCTACAGTTCGTCATGGCGAGACACCACGTGATGAGCTCTACGTTCACATACAACGGGTGCAAGCCAGTTTTGCACACGTAGAATACTCGGGTTAAACTTGACGAGCCTAGCATATGCAGATATGGCCTCGGAACATTGAGACCGAAAGGTCGAGCGTGAATCATATAGTAGATATGATCAACATAGTGATGTTCACCATTGAAAACTACTCCATCTCACGTGATGACCGGACATGGTTTAGTTGATATGGATCACGTGATCACATAGATGATTAGAGAGATGTCTATCTAAGTGGGAGTTCTTAAGTAATTTGATTAATTGAACTTTAATTTTTCATGAACTTAGTACCTGATAGTATTTTGCATATCTATGTTGTTGTAGATAGATGGCCCGTGCAGTTGTTCCGTTGAATTTTAATGCGTTCCTAGAGAAAACTAAGTTGAAAGATGATGGTAGCAACTATACGGATTGGGTCCGTAACTTGAGGATTATCCTCATTGCTGCACAGAAGAATTACGTCCTGGAAGCACCGCTAGGTGACAAACCCGCTGCAGGAGCAACGCCAGATGTTGTGAACACCTGGCAGAGCAAAGCTGATGACTACTCGATATTTCAGTGTGCCATGCTTTACGGCTTAGAACCGGGACTTCAACGACGTTTTGAACTTCATGGAGCATATGAGATGTTCTAGGAGTTGAAGTTAATATTTCAAGCAAATGCCTGAATTGAGAGATATGAAGTCTCTAATAAGTTCTACAGCTGCAAGATGAAGGAGGATAGTTCTGTCAGTGAACATATACTCAGAATGTCTGGGTACCACAACCACTTGACTCAACTGGGATTTAATCTTCCTGATGATAGTGCCATTGACAGAGTTCTTCAATCACTGTCACCAAGCTACAAGAGCTTCGTGATGAATTACAATATGCAAGGGATGGATAAGACGATTCCTGAGCTCTTCGCAATGCTAAAGGCTGCAGAGGTAGAAATCAAGAAGGAGCATCAAGTGCTGATGGTCAACAAGACCACTAGTTTCAAGAAAAAGGGTAAAGTGAAGAAAGGGAACTTCAAGAAGAATAGCAAGCCAGTTGTTGTTCAAGTGAAGAAACCCAATTCTGGACCTAAGCCTGAGACTGAGTGCTTCTACTGCAAAGGAACTGGTCACTGGAAGCGGAACTGCCCCAAGTTTTTGGCGGAGAAGAAGGATGGCAAAGTGAAAGGTATATTTGATATACGTGTTATTGATGTGTACCTTACTAATGCTCACAGTAGTGCCTGGGTATTTGATACTGATTCAGTTTCTGACGTTTGCAACTCGAAATAGGGGCTACGGATTAAGCGAAGATTGGCTAAGGATGAGGTGATGATGCGCGTGGGAAATGGTTCCAAAGTCGATGTGATCACCGTCGGCACGCTACCTCTACATCTACCTTCGGGATTAGTTTTAGACCTGAATAATTGTTATTTGGTGCCAGCGTTGAGCATGAACATTATATCTGGATCTTGTTTGATGCGAGATGGTTATTCATTTAAATCAGAGAATAATGGTTGTTCTATTTATATGAGTAATATCTATTATGGTCATGCACCCTTGATGAGTGGTCTATTTTTACTAAATCTTGATAGTAGTGATACACATGTTCATAGTATTGAAGCCAAAAGATGCAGAGTTGATAATGATAGTGCAACTTATTTGTGGCACTGCCGTTTAGGTCATATTGGTGTAAACCTCATGAAGAAACTCCATTCTGATGGACTTTTGGAATCACTTGATTATGAATCACTTGGTACTTGCGAACCATGCCTCATGGGGAAGATGACTAAACTCTGTTCTTCGGAACAATGGAGCGAGCAACAGAGTTATTGGAAATCATACATACTGATGTATGTGGTCCAATGAACATTGAAGCTCGCGGCGGATATCATTATTTTCTCACCTTCACAGATGATTTGAGCAGATATGTGTATATCTACTTAATGAAACATAAGTGTAAAACATTTGAAAAGTTCAAAGAATTTCAGAGTAAAGTGGAAAACCATCGTAACAAGAAAATCGAATTTCTGCGATCTGATCGTGGAGGTGAATATTTGAGTTATGAGTTTGGACTTCATTTGAAACAATGCGGAATAGTTTCGCAACTCACGCCACCTGGAACACCACAACGTAATGGTGTGTCCGAACGTTGTAACCGCACTTTATTAGATATGGTGCGATCTGTGATGTCTCTCACTGATTTACCACTATCATTTTGGGGTTATGCTTTAGAGACGGCTACATTCACATTAAATAGGGCACCATCTAAATCTGTTGAGAAGACACCTTATGAACTGTGGTTTGGCAAGAAACCCAAGTTGTCATTTCTTAAAGTTTGGGGCTGCGATTCTTATGTGAAAGAGCTTTAACCTGATAAGCTCGAACCCAAATTGAAGAAATGTGTCTTCATAGGATACCCAAAGGAGACTGTTGGGTACACCTTCTATCACAGGTCCGAAGGCAAGATATTTGTTGCTAAGAATGGATCCTTTCTAGAGAAGGAGTTTCTCTCGAAAGAAGTGAGTGGGAGGAAAGTAGAACTTGACGAGGTAATTGTACCTTCTCCCTTATTGGAAAGTAATTCATCACTGAAATCAGTTTCAGTGATTCCTACACCAGTAAGTGAGGAAGCTAATGATGATGATCATGAAACTTCTGATCAAGTTACTACCGAACCTCGTAGGTCAACCAGAATAAGATTCGCACTAGAGTGGTACGGTAATCCTATTCTGGAAGTCATGTTACTTGACCATGACGAACCTATCAACTATGAGGAAGCAATGATGAGCCCAGATTCCGCAAAATGGCTTGAGGCCATGAAATCTGAGATGGGATCCATGTATGAGAACAAAGTATGGACTTTGGTTGACTTGCCCGATGATCGGCAGGCCATAGAGAATAAATGGATCTTCAAGAAGAAGACTGACGCTGACGGTAATATTACTGTCTACAAAGCTCGACTTGTTGTGTTTTCGACAAGTTCAAGGAGTTGACTACGATGAGACCTTCTCACCCGTAGCGATGCTTAAGTCCGTCCGAATCATGTTAGCAATTGCCACATTTTATGATTATAAATTTTGGCAAATGGATGTCAAAACCGCATTCCTTAATGGATATCTTAAAGAAGAGTTGTATATGATGCAACCAGAAGGTTTTGTCGATCCAAAAGGTGCTAACAAAGTGTGCAAGCTCCAACGATCCATTTATGGACTGGTACAAGCCTCTCGGGGTTGGAATATACGCTTTGATAGTGTGATCAAAGCATATGGTTTTATATAGACTTTTGGAGAAGCCTGTATTTACAAGAAAGTGAGTGGGAGCTCCGTAGCATTTCTAATATTATATGTAGATGACATATTGTTGATCGGAAATGATACTGAATTTCTAAATAGCATAAAAGGATACTTGAATAAGAATTTTTCTATGAAAGACCTTGGTGAAGCTGCTTATATATTAGGCATCAAGATCTATAGAGATAGATCAAGACGCTTAATTGGACTTTCACAAAGCACATACCTTGATAAAGTTTTGAAGAAGTTCAATATGGATCAGGCAAAGAAAGGGTTCTTGCCTGTATTACAAGGTGTGAAGTTGAGTCGGACTCAATGCCCGACCACTACAGAAGATAGAGAGAAAATGAAAGGTGTTCCCTATGCCTCATCCATAGGCTCTATCATGTATGCAATGTTGTGTACCAGACCTGATGTGTGCCTTTCTATAAGTTTAGCAGGGAGGTACCAAAGTAATCCAGGATTGGATCACTGGACATCGGTCAAGAATATCCTGAAATACCTGATAAGGACTAAGCATATGTTTCTCGTATATGGAGGTGACAAAGAGCTCGTCGTAAATGGTTACGTCGATGCAAGCTTTGACACTGATCCAGATGACTCTAAGTCACAAACCGGATACGTGTTTTTATTAAATGGTGGAGCTGTCAGTTGGTGCAGTTCCAAGCAGAGCGTCATGGCGGGATCTACGTGTGAAGTGGAATACATAGCTGCTTCGGAACCCAGATCATGATGAACCTACGAACTATGAAGAAGCGATGGTGAGCCCAGATTCCGCAAAATGGCTTGAAGCCATGAAATCTGAGATGGGATCCATGTATGAGAACAAAGTATGGACTTTGGTTGACTTGCCCGATGATCGGCAAGCAATTGAGAATAAATGGATCTTCAAGAAGAAGACTGACGCTGACGGTAATATTACTGTCTACAAAGCTCGACTTGACGCAAAAGGTTTTCGGCAAGTTCAAGGGATTGACTACGATGAGACCTTCTCACCCGTAGCGATGCTTAAGTCTATCCGAATCATGTTAGCAATTGCCGCATTTTATGATTGTGAAATTTGGCAGATGGATGTCAAAACTGCATTCCTGAATGGATTTCTAGAAGAAGAGTTGTATATGATGCAACTAGAAGGTTTTGTCGATCCAAAGGGAGCTAACAAAGTGTGCAAGCTCCAGCGATCCATTTATGGACTGGTGCAAGCCTCTCGGAGTTGGAATAAACGCTTTGATAGTGTGATCAAAGCATTTGGTTTTATACAGACTTTTGGAGAAGCCTGCATTTACAAGAAAGTGAGTGGGAGCTCTGTAGCATTTCTGATATTATATGTGGATGACATATTACTAATTGGAAATGATATAGAATTTCTGGATAGCATAAAGGGATACTTGAATAAGAGTTTTTCAATGAAAGACCTCAGTGAAGCTGCTTACATATTAGGCATTAAGATCTATAGAGATAGATCAAGACGCTTAATTGGACTTTCACAAAGCACATACCTTGACAACGTTTTGAAGAAGTTCAAAATGGATCAAGCAAAGAAAGGGTTCTTGCCTGTGTTACAAGGTGTGAAGTTGAGTAAGACTCAATGCCCGACCACTGCAGAAGATAGAGAGAAAATGAAAGATGTTCCCTATGCTTCAGCCATAGGCTCTATCATGTATGCAATGCTGTGTACCAGACCTGATGTGTGCCTTGCTATAAGTCTAGGAGGGAGGTACCAAAGTGATCCAGGAGTGGATCACTGGACAGCGGTCAAGAACATCCTGAAATACCTGAAAAGGACTAAGGATATGTTTCTCATATATGGAGGTGACAAAGAGCTCATCGTAAAAGGTTACGTTGATGCAAGCTTTGACACTGATCCGGACGATTCTAAATCGCAAACCAGATACGTGTTTACATTAAACAGTGGAGCTGTCAGTTGGTGCAGTTCTAAACAAAGCGTTGTGGCGGGATCTACATGTGAAGCGGAGTACATAGCTGCTTCAGAAGCAGCAAATGAAGGAGTCTGGATGAAGGAGTTCATATCCGATCTAGGTGTCATACCTAGTGCATCGGGTCCAATGAAAATCTTTTGTGACAATACTGGTGCAATTGCCTTGGCAAAGGAATCCAGATTTCACAAGAGAACCAAGCACATCAAGAGACGCTTCAATTCCATCCGGGATCTAGTCCAGGTGGGAGACATAGAGATTTGCAAGATACATACGGATCTGAATGTTGCAGACCCGTTGACTAAGCCTCTTCCACGAGCAAAACATGATCAGCACCAAGGCTCCATGGGTGTTAGAATCATTACTGTGTAATCTAGATTATTGACTCTAGTGCAAGTGGGAGACTGAAGGAAATATGCCCTAGAGGCAATAATAAAGTTGTTATTTATATTTCCTTATATCATGATAAGTTTTTATTATTCATGCTAGAATTGTATTAACCAGAAACTTAGTACATGTGTGAATACATAGACAAACAGAGTGTCACTAGTTTGCCTCTACTTGACTAGCTCATTGAATCAATGATGGTTATGTTTCCTAACCATAGACATGAGTTGTCATTTGATTAACAAGATCACATCATTAGAGAATGATGTGATTGACTTGACCCATCCGTTAGCTTAGCACGATGATCGTTTAGTCTATTGCTATTGCTTTCTCCATTACTTATACATGTTCCTATGACTATGAGATCATGCAACTCCTGAATACCAGAGGAACACTTTGTGTGCTACCAAACGTCACAACGTAACTTGGTGATTATAAAGGTGCTCTACAGGTGTCTCTGATGGTGTTTGTTGAGTTGGCATAGATCGATATTAGGATTTGTCACTCCGATTGTTGGAGAGCTATCTCCGGGCCCTCTCGGTAATGTACATCACTATAAGCCTTGCAAGCAATGTAGCTAATGAGTTAGTTATGGGATGTAGCATTACGGAACGAGTAAAGAGACTTGCCGGTAACGAGATTGAACTAGGTATTGATATACCGACGATCGAATCTCGGGCAAATAACATACCGATGATAGAGGGAACAACGTATATCGTTATGCGGTTTGACCGATAAAGATCTTCGTAGAATATGTAGGAACCAATATGAGCATCCAGGTTCCGCTATTGGTTATTGACTGGAGACGTGTCTCGGTCATGTCTACAGAGTTCTCGAACCCGTAGGGTCCGCACGCTTAACGTTCGGTGACGATCGGTATTATGAGTTTATGTGTTTTGATGAACCAAAGGTAGTTCGGAGTCCCATATTTGATCACGGACATGACGAGGAGTCTCGAAATGGTTGAGACATAAAGATCAATATATTGGAAGCCTATGTTTGGACATCGGAATGGTTCCGGATGAGTTCGGGCATTTTCTGGAGTACCGGGAGGTTACCGGAACCCCCCGGGGAGTACATGGGCCTTATTGCCCGCGCGCCCCCCAAGGCCTAGTACAAATTGGACTAGGGGGAGGGGCGGCGCCCCCTCCTTCCTTCTCTTCTCTCCTTCCCTTCCTTCTCTCCTACTCCTACTTGGAAAGGGGGGAATCCTACTCCCGGTGGGAGTAGGACTCCCTAAGGCGCGCCATAGTAAAGGGCTGGCCCTCCTCCTCCTCCACTCCTTTATATACGGGGGAGGGGGCACCCCATAGACACAAGTTGATCATTGATCTCTTAGCCGTGTGCGGTGCCCCCCTCCACCATAATCCACCTCGGTCATATTGTAGCGGTGCTTAGGCGAAGCCCTGTTCCGGTAGCATCATCATCACCGTCATCATGTCGTTGTGCTGACGAAGCTCTCCCTCGACACTCTGCTAGATCGTGAGTTCGTGGGACGTCACTGAGCTGAACGTGTGCAGATCGCGGAGGTGCCGTACCTTTGATGCTAGGATCGGTCGATCGTGAAGACGTACGACTACATCAACCGCGTTGTCATAACGCTTCCGCTTACGGTCTACGAGGGTACGTGGACAACACTCTTCCCTCTTGTTGCTACGCATCACCATGATCTTGCATGTGCGTAGGAATTTTTTTGAAATTACTGCATTCCCCAACACTATATTCAACTGGACATATGTGCCTAGATCTTTCCTCACCATATGATGCTTGCCAAAGGAGAAAAATAAAAAGGAATAGAAGGAAAACTTTCACTCTTTGCATAATAGTAAATACATAAAAGTAAAAGATAGGCCCTTCGCAGAGGGAAGCAGAGGTTGCCATGCGCTTATTTGTTTGTATGCTCAACCCCTTAGTGCAAGAGAACGTCACGTTGCATTGCCCTTGTGATAGCGACCTTTATTATGCAGTCTGTCGCTTTTATTTTTCACCGTCACAAGTTCATGCAACACTCAATTTTCTCTTACACTAAATGATCTCACACTTTTAGAAGAAATTTTTATTGCCTTTTTGCACCAATGACAACTTACTTGAGAGATCTTGCTCAATCCCTAGGTAGGTATGGTGGACACTTGAAAAATAAGATTTAGGTTTAAGGGTTTTGGATGCACAAGTAGTATCTCTACTTAGTGCTGAATTTTTGGCTAGCAAAGATAGGGGCAAGAACCACATGTTAAATGATCCATGACAATATGACTTCTATGTGAATATAAACAAACATAAACCATTAAGTTGTCTTCCTTGTCCAACGTCAACAATTTTGGCATATAATATTTCGATGAGGGCTCACAATCACAACAAATTTCTAGGATAGTATATTTATATGTGAATCTTCTCTTCCCTTATTAATTCTTTCATGAGTTGCATCATTGACTAACGCTATGTTTGTCAATCTCTAATAAAATTTTCTAGTTATACTTTTCCTTATGTGGTGTCATCACCTACCATATGATTAGTACATGATCTTTTCTCCATTTATTTCCTTTCTCTTTTTTTCTTTCCTATTTCTTTTCTTTCATTTGAAACATGAAAGTAAAGAAAGCAAAAACTCAAACTAAACTTTATTATATAACTTGCACACGGTTACAAGGATAGATCACTAAGCAAATTCTCAAAGAAGAAAGGGTCGGACTAAACGTATATTCATCTAAAGAAAAAGATCGAAGTAAAATAAGTAAAAGCAAAAACATAGTGGGATGATGCGATACCGGGGCACCTCCCCCAAGCTTGGAGAAAGCCAAGGGGAGTGCCCATACCCGATACTCAGCTCTCTTTTCGTGGTGAAGAATATGATGGTGATGAAGGAGAGATCTTGTCCTTAAGGATCAAGAGATTCTCCAATCTACAGATGACGCTCCGGAGACGGATGATATACTCTTGATGCAGAATATTTTCGCGAGTGAGATACTTATTTTGTATCTGAACTATTTCAATGATGTGAAAAGCTTCAATCTTAGTAGGGGTAAGGTGAGCAAGGTAAGGCTTAAGGATATCTTCCTCTTCCTCCTCGCCAGGTAGTGCTTGTTCTACCACCAAAGGTGGATCTAAGGTATCCTCCTTGCCCTTGTCTCCCTTGACGACGTCCGTAGGCTCCTCCCTCTTCAGCTCGATCTTCATCAACCAAGCATCTTCTTCCATGTTGTTGGAGGAGGAGGAAGACATGAGGCTTGACTTGATAAATGTGACCGAAAACAGCAAGAAAAGAGAACAAAGGAATTCTTCACGATACGATGATCAACAGGTTTGGGAAGTATATATAGATTTTTTATCTTGGGGGACAAGTAAGCTGTAGAAAAACGGAGTCCGGAAGGTGTCCCAGGTGGGCACAACCCACCTGGGCTTGCCTTGCGTGCCCTGGTGTCTTGTTCCCACCAGGGTACGCTTCTTGGAAGTTTATTTATTTCCTAAATTTTTAAATATTCCAAAACTGATAAAAAACATTTTGCGGATTTTTCGGAGTCCATTTACTTACCGTATCACGTACCTCCTTATTTTCACGATTCTGGAGTGTTCCGGAAGGACTCTTTTATGTGTTCTTCCGGTGCCAAAGTTTGGATAATATTACTTTCAACATTAATGGGCGTACCTGAGATATAATGCTTTATTCGTTTCCCATTGACAACCTTCGGGTTAGTACCTTAGGAATTATTTATTTTGATGCCTCCAGACCGATAAACCTCCTCGATAACATAGGGGCCTTCCCATTTTGAGAGGAGTTTTCCTGCAAAGAATCTAAAATGGGAGTTTTACAAAAGAATATATTCTCCAACTTTAAACTCATGCTTTTGGATTCTTTTGTCATGCCATATTTTAACTTTTTCTTTGAATAATTTTGCATTTTCACTAGCTTGGGTTCTCCATTCATCTAAAGAGCTAATATCAAATAACCTCTTTTCACCAGCAAGCTTGAAATCATAATTGAGCTCTTTGATGGCCCAATATGCTTTATGTTCTAACTCAAGAGGTAAATGACAAGCTTTTCCATAAACCATTTTATATGGATACATACCCATAGGATTTTTATAATATATTCTATAAGCCCAAAGTGCATCATCTAATTTCTTAGACCAATTATTCCTGGACCTATTGACACTCTTTTGCAAAATTAATTTTATTTCTCTATTGCTAAGTTCAACTTGACCACTAGACTGAGGATGATAATTAAGGTGATGCAATCATGTGGTTAACACCATACTTGGCAAGCATTTTACGAAAAGCACCATGAATAAAGTGTGAACCACCATCAGTCATTAAATATATAGGGACTCCAAACCTTGGGAAAATAACTTCCTTAAGCATTTTAATAGAGGTGTTGTGATCAGCACTACTGGTTGGAATAGCTTCTACCCATTTAGCAACATAATCAATAGCAACCAGAATATGTGTATACCCATTAGAGGAAGGAAAAGGTCCCATGTAATCAAATCCCCAAACATCAAATGGTTCAACATCAAGTGAATAATTCATAGGCATTTCTTGACGCTTACCGGTATTACCTATTCTTTGGCATTCATCACAAGATAAGACAAACTTACGGGCATCCTTGAAGAGAGTAGGCCAATAAAATCCAGATTGCAATACCTTGTGAGCAGTTAAATCTCTAGCATGATGCCCTCCATAAGCTTCGGAGTGACATTTCCATAGGATTTGTCCCTGTTCATGCTCAGGTACACAACGTCTAATAATACCATCTACTCCTTATTTATAAAGATGTGGGTCATCCCAAAAGTAATGTCTTAAATCATAGAAGATTTTTTTTCTTTTGTTGGTATGTAAAGCTAGGTGGTAAATATTTAGCAACAATGTAATTAGCATAATCAGCATACCAAGGAGTATTATGATTAGCATTTATTGAAGCTAACTGCTCATCAGGAAAACTATCATCAATAGGTAGTGGGTCATCAGGCACATTTTCAAGCCTAGATAAATTATCAGCTACTGGGTTCTCAGCCCATTTTCTATCAATGATCTGTAAATCAAATTCTTGTAACAAGACAACCCATCGAATAAGTCTAGGTTTAGCATCTTTATTTTCCATAAGATATTTAATAGCAGCATGGTCTGTGTGAACAATTACTTTGGAATCAACAATATAAGGTCTAAATTTATCACAAGCAAACACCACTGCTAAGAATTCTTTTTCAGTAGTAGCATAATTTCTTTGAGCATTGTCTAGAGTTTTACTAGCATAATGAATAACATTCAGTTTCTTATCAACTCTTTGTCCTAGAACAGCATCAATAACATAATCACTAGCATCACACATAATTTCAAAAGGCAAGTTCCAACCAGGTGGTTGAACAATAGGTGCATAAATTAAGGCTTTTGTGAGTGTTTCAAAGGCTTCTAAAAAATCATAATCAAAAACAAAAGGGATATCCTTTTGCAAAATACTCGTAAGAGGCCTAGAAATTTTAGAAAAGCCTTTGATAAATCTCCTATAGAAACCAGCATGACCTAAGAAACTACGAATACCTTTTATATCTTTAGGACATGGCATTTTCTCAATTGCATCAACCTTAGCTTGGTCCACTTCAATACCTCTTTCAGAAATTTTATGACCCAAAACAATGCCTTCATTAACCATAAAGTGGCACTTCTCCCAATTCAAGACAAGATTTGTTTGTTCACATCTCTGCAAAACTCGCTCAAGATTCCTTAAACAATCATCAAAAGACTTCCCATAAACAGAGAAATCATCCATGAAAACCTCAACAATCTTTTCACAAAAGTCAGAGAATATAGCAGTCATACATCTTTGAAAGGTGGCAGGTGCATTACATAAACCGAAAGGCATACGTCTATAAGCATAAGTTCCAAAGGCACAAGTAAAAGTGGTCTTTTCTTGATCAGGTTGAGAAACAGGTATTTGTGAAAAACGAGAATATCCATCAATGAAGAAAAAGTGTGATTGCTTAGATAATCTTTCAAGCATTTGATCAATAAGAGGCAGAGGGTAATGATCTTTTCTAATTGCTTTATTTAATTTTCTAATATCAATTACCATTCTATAACCTGTAACAATTCTTTGTGTAATAAGTTCATTCTTATCATTAGGAACAACACTTATACCTCCTTTCTTAGGGACACAATGAATAGGACTTACCCATCTACTATCAGCTATAGGATAGATTATACCTGCTTCCAGAATTTTTAATATCTCCGTTCTTACCACTTCTTTCATCTTCGGGTTTAACCGATGTTGGTGATCAACAACGGATTTAGCATCAAGTTCCATATTAATTTTGTGCTGACATAGAGTGGGACTAATGACCTTTAAATTATCAAGAGTATATCCAATAGCAGCCCGGTGCTTCCTTAGAACTTTTAATAATCTTTCTTCTTCATGCTTTGAAAGGTTAGCACTAATAATAACAGGATATATCTTCTTTTCATCAAGATAAGCATATTTCAAAGTGTCTGGCAATTGTTTTAATTCAAACACAGGATTACCTTTTGGTGGAGGAGGACCTCCCAGAGTTTCAATAGGCAAGTTGTGTTTAAGTAGAGGGCGTTGTTAAAAGACAATCTTATATATTTCATTTCTTTCATGCATATGAAAATCATTTTCATGGTCTAGCAAATATTGTTCTAAAGGATCAGTAGGTGGTACAACAATAGAAGCAAGACCAATTAATTCATCCTTACTAGGCAATTATTTTTCATGAAGCTTTCTACTAAACTTGGAAAAATTAAACTCATGAGACTCATCACCAAAGCTAACACCGACAGTTTGTTTCTCACAGTCTATTTTAGCACTAAAAGTGTTCAAGAATGGTCTACCAAAGATAATGGGACAAAAGTCATCTTGTGGGGAACCAAGAACAAGAAAATCAGTAGGGTATTTTATTTTCCCACACAAGACTTCAACATCTCTAACAATCCCAATTGGTGATATAGTGTCTCTATTAGCAAGTTTAATAGTAACATCTATGTCTTCTATTTCTGCAGGTGCTATGCCATTCATAATTTCTTGATATAAGGTGTAAGGAATAGCACTCACACTAGCACCTATGTCGCATAAACCATGATAACAATGATCTCCTATTTTAACTGAGATAACGGGCATGCCAACAACAGTTCTATGTTTATCCTTTTTATCAGGTTTGGCAATTCTAGCAGCTTCTCCACAGAAGTAAATAATATGCCCATCCATATCTTCTTCCAAGATATCTTTCACCATAGCAATACTAGGTTCTACTTTAATTTGTTCATCAGGTTTAGGTGTTCTAATATAGCTTTTGTTAACCACAGTTAAAACTTTAGCATGTTCCTTTATCCTAATAGGGAAAGGCGGTTTCTCAATATAAGCAGAAGGAACAACTAGATCAACATTGTAAAGTATAGTTTCTTCTTTAACTGGTACCAGTTCTTTAATTTCTTCTTTAATAGGTGGGTGATATTTAAACCACTTCTCTTTAGGGAGATCAACATGAGTAGCAAATGATTCACAAAAGGAGGCTACTATCTCAAAGTCAAGTCCATATTTAGTGCTAAACTTTTGAAAAGCATCGGTATCCATAAAAGATTTAACACAATCATACTTAAGTTTAATATCTGACTCTTTATCTTTGTCGAGTTCCCAATCTTTAGAGTTGCGTTTAATTCTTTCCAAAAGATCCCACCGGAATTCAATAGTCTTCTTCATAAAAGAACCAACACAATAAGTATCAAGCATAGTTTGATCATTACGAGAAAGACGAGCATAAATTTTTTGGATAATAATTTCTCTTGAGAGCTCATGATTGGGGCATGAATATAACATTGACTTAAGCCTCCCCCAAGCTAGAGCGATACTTTCTCCTTCACGAGGCCAAAAGTTATATATATAATTCCGATCACGATGAACTAGATGCATAGGATAATTTTTTTGATGGAACTCCAATTTCAAACGATTCCAATTCCAAGATCCAATATCATCGCATAGCCCATATCATGCCAATGATTTTCTCTTCAAAGATAAAGGGAAAACCTTCTTCATAACTTCATCTCCGGGTAAACCTGCAAGCTTGAACAATCCAAAAAATTGTTCTACATATATCAAGTGCATATCAAGATGTTCAGTTCCATCTCCTGCATAAGGATTAGCTAGCAGTTGTTCTATCATACCTGAAGGAATTTCATATTCAATATTTTCAGTAGGTGCAGTAGGTTGAGGGGTAGCTAATTGTGGTTCCGGTCGAGGTGAATATACCCCGAACAAACCCCTCAAAGGATTATTTTCCATAGTAACAAGTGACAATAAATTTCAGCACACTATATAAATGTTTCCTTACCAAATTCCACTTACCAAAGGTGCTTCACTCTCCGGCAACGGCGCCAGAAAATAGCCTTGATGACCCACAAGTATATGGAATCAATTGTATCCCTTTTCGATAAGTAAGAGTGTCGAACCCAACGAGGAGCAGAAACAAATGACAAGTGGTTTTCAGCAAGGTAATGTCTGCAAGTGCTGAAATTATAAGTAGCAGAGTAGTTTGATAGCAAGATAATATGTAATGATCAAGTAACGATAGTAGTAACAAAAATGCAGCAAGGTAGCCCAATCCTTTTGAGGCAAACGACATACCAAAACGGTCTCTTATGATAAGCAAAGCGTTCTTGAGGGTACACGGGAATTTCATCTAGTCACTTTCATCATGTTGGTTTAATTCGTGTTCGGTACTTTGATAATTTGATATGTGGGTGGACCGGTGCTTAGGTGCCGTTCTTACTTGAACAAACCTCATACCTATGATTAACCCCCCCCCTCGCAAGCATCTGCAACTAGGAGAAAAGTATTAAGAATAAATTCTGACCATAGCATTAAACTTTTGGATCCAATCGGTCCCTTACGGAATAGCGCATAAACTGGGGTTTAAGCTTTTGTCACTCTCACAACCCATCATCTAATTGCTACTCCACAATGCATTCCCTTAGGCCAAATATGGTGAAGTGTCATGTAGTCGACGTTCACATGACAACACTAAGGGAATCACAACATACACACTATCAAAATATCAAACACATATCAAGTTCACATGATTACTTGCAACATGATTTCTCCCGTAACCTTAAGAACAAAAGTAACTACTCACAAATGATAATCATGCTAAAGATCAGAGGGGTATTAAATAGCATATTGGATCTGAACATATAATCTTCCACCGAATAAACCATATAGTAATCAAGTACAAGATGTAATCAACACTACTAGTCACCCACAAGCACCAATCTATAGTTCTAGTCACAAGATTGAACACACGAGATGAACTAGGGTTTGAGATGAGATGGTGATGTTGAAGATGTTGACGGAGATTGCCCTCCCGAATATGGGAGAGTTGTTGGTGATGATGATGACGATGATTTCCCCCTCCTGGAGGGAAGTTCCCCCGACGGAATCGCTCCGCCGAAGGGCAAAAGTGCTCCTGCCCAAGTTCCGCCTCGAGACGGCGGCGCTCTGTCCCAAAAGTCCTATCCTTATTTTTTTTCTAGGTCAAAATTACCTATATACCATAAGATGGGCACCGGAGGTGGGCCTGGGTGAGCACAACCCACCAGGGCACACCTAGGCTCCCTGACGCGCCCAGGTGGGTTGTGCCCACCTGGTGGGCCCCCTCTGGTAGTTATTTGCTCCAATATTCCTTAAATATTCCATAAAAATTCTCCGTGAAGTTTCAGCTTGTTTGGAGTTGTGCATAATAGGTAGCCCGACGTAGCTTTTCCAGGTCCAGTTTTCCAGCTGCCGGGATTCTCCCTCTTTGTGTATACCTTGCATATTATGAGAGAAAAGGCATTAGAATTACTCTAAAAAGCATTATTATGGATAAAAACATTATAAATAATAGTAAGAAAACATGATGCAAAATGGACGTATCAGTGGGCGCCTTCAAGTCCAACCACGAGTGATTCGAGTCTCATCCATTGGGGTCACTCAAAGGAGAATAGGGCAAGTGATTGGTGGCATTCAGGAAGCTTTGGCACCCACGCCCTCTACAAAGTAAATTAGCACTCCCCAAGAGTGTGAACTTGGGGATATACCATCTTCTCCAACTTGTGGTTAATCTTTTTTCACACTTCTACTTTGTGTTGGTGCTTGCTAGCTAGTTTGTTGCTCATTCTTATCTTGTTGTTTGCTTGCTTGTTGCACCATTTTATTTGTTCTCACCATAGATTGCATATCGAGATAACTTACTTTATCCACACTATCCAAGTTTACGTAAAAAACTTCAAAAAATTGCAATCTCCTATTAATCTGCCCTTGGTCCTTCACTTTGGCAATAGACCAAGAGTCGTTTTCCTTACAAACCTAGTCGTCAAAGAGGCATGACCTATTGGACGTGTAACGTGTTGTGTGGGACGACTTAGAAGACATAGACCACATCGTTTTTGGATTCCACCTAGCGCAAAAGTGTTCGTGTAGTTGGTTATGTTGGGCAAGTGTCCGACGGCAGACAACCTCACGAAGCGAGGATGGCCTCACGATCCACCATGCTTTCTTTATCGTTCTGCTCTAGACGTCGTCGCCCATATGCTGGCCTACTGCCCTTTTCTCATAGGCATTTTGGGCCGAGGTCCTGCAACAATTCAAACTTCCTCCCTCATGGACTTGTGGCAGGCGGGTTGCCCCGCCGTGCCCAAAGTTGACTGAATGGTGTGGAACTCTCTTGTGCAATTGATTAGGTGGACAACTTGGAAGGAGAGGAATGAAGGGATTAAGCATGGATTCGCCCATCGAGGCATCGACCAAATGGCCTCGCAGTTCATCACAAAGATGAGTTACTGACACGCTACTGGTCGTTCATAGATTTGGTCCCTAATAGACCGACCGTTCGAACTTGACTAGTGGCCATGTGTGTTTTCATTTTGTTGGGGTTCCACCCACTTGTACTCATGCTGCCGTTTACCTATAACACCGCCATACTTCTAATTCATGATTAATGAAAAGTTGCGTTGTTAGCATTTTCTTCAAAAAAGTACCGAGTTACTAGGTTCATGGTTAATTGTGATAAATCATCAATTTCAAAGTATCAAGAGGTAAAGACTAAATTCCTCATCCCATCTGAAACACATGAACTCAAAAGGTAGGAATAAGAAAAATGTAGAAATCAAAATGACACGAATCTCATATTCCTACATGAACTAAAACTACATGAAAACTGCAAAACCGTCGTCTGGATGTCAATGGGGAAAACACAAAAATTGTAGATACAAAGACGAAAACATGAGGGGGACCACAAGTTTGTTTTCCTCCAAAAAAAATCTCATATGGATAGCCCATTCTATGGGAATTTCAAGAAATGTAGGTTAGTAGCCCATCGTTGTCCAAACGGCACCGAATGGAAAATTCCTATTAGGAATCACATAGCTTAAAATTCTTAGGTTTTTTTGCTTTGTTCAAAACAGAGCCTAGTGTTCTCGAAGGAAAAAAAAAAAAAACAAGGACGCCAGCCAAACTAAACTAGCCCTCGAATGGCCACTCCTACTTGTCAGGATTGGATTTGGGATTCGTGGAGCGGACCACGCGCGCGCTTTGTTTGCCTTCCTCCCCGCTTTCGCTCCGGCCACGGCCGCAGATGGCGACGGCCACCGCCTCCACGTCCCTCCGCCCGCCGCCGTCCCCGTCCCCGCCTCGGCTTGCGGTTGCGCCCTCTTCATCTCGCGCCTCTGTTCTTCTCCTTCCCCAGCGAACTAAAGGGTTCTCTGGCCGTTCGCCTTCTTCCTTTAATCGATTCTGTACTGGCTAGGGGTCGCTGCGCCAGTGGTGCTGGGGAACCCCTACGCATTCCTCTCGGAGAGCATTCCACGCGCATCGGCGGAAGAGGTTCGCGCTGTGCGCTTGCTCTCTGTTTTCTTCAGTTTGGTTCTCTTGTGTATACTGGATGCTTTCCGGTTTGAAGGAACGACATTTTGTCTAAACTGGTTTAACTTATTTCTCTAATTACAAAAGGACAGTTCATGTTACCTGCTTAGCTGAAATTGTATGGGATTGGGAGATACATCATACATGAGTTGGGAAAATTTTTGTACTGTGCACAATTTCGAATTTGTAGTGGTGATAGCATTGTTTACATTCACTAAAGAGTGAAGTGCATCAAAGGTCCTCAAACTATTTAAAAGGTGTTACGTAGGTCCTCGAACTATGAAAAGGGTCATTCAGGTCCTCAAAGTGCAATATGCGTGTCATCCAAGTCCTCGAACTATTTTAGCGGTGTCATGTAGGTCCTTAAACTATTTCAAATGTGTCACATACGTACACACTTATTGCACTTCAAGGATTTTTGAGGACCTGGATGACACTTTTCATAGTTCGAGGACCTATGTGACACCTTCAAAATAGTTCGAGGACCTAGGGTGCACTTCACTCAAATGAGTGTGGAAATTTAACTAGATGGGGCCTACGGCACTAAACAGGTCAGCAAGTGTGACCAATGCTGGAAAGTCATGATATTTCTGCTAGTGATGCAAACTTCTGATTGTTGTGTAAGTATTTTCATTCAATGTTTGTTCCTGAACTCTGATACTGCCATATACATGTCAGAGTCATTATGTGATTTTGCTCTCATACGTTTTATTTTTCCATTGGAGATTGTGCGGGAATAGATGGTGTTTCCTCTTGTTTATTAAGAACTAATGATTTCATTAAAAACAGGAACACTTTGTTATGCGCAGCCGTTAAAGGCCCAGAAGAATCCTTCAAGAAGACCATTGAAGTGGATAGGCTGATTGATATGCTGAGAGATGCAAATCCCGGAGAGGTAACCATGCTGCATATCTTCAGTTTTACTGATCTTTCTGGTCACGACAAGCTACAATTCCTTTCCCTATATTTCAGTGTTGAACTAGATTTGTTGTCAATCATCAGTTCATTCAATACGTAAACCTTTGGCCTGTAACTAACTATATGTGCTTCGAGTATCCTCCCCATGCTTATTTCATAATCGGTAGAACCAAGCTTGGCATTGGTTGGTTGGTGGCATTTGATTAGCTACTTAAAGTATAGGAGATCCTTATGAGCTATCAGATTTGCCTTTTTTTGTGTGTATGTGCCCAAATATGTGGCTAGATTTTATTAGTAGTCCTAGTATATTTCAGGCACGATATGATTTGTTCAGTTGACAAATCTTGAGTGTCTTAATTTTATCATTCTACATAAAAGTACCAGATGAAGAACTAATGCACCTTCTTACATGCAAACAGCTTGATCTAATAGTGGTTGAAAATATTCTAGCGTTCAGTGAGGGTTTCTGGGTTCGGCTGGCTGCTCGGATTGATCTATGCAAATCGGATGATGATAAAGTATGGTTGCACATCTGGATTTATTTTTACTAATTGTGGTCATTATCTTTTTCATCTTCAATTTTCTCACTTTTTAGTGCCTCCATCTCCCTTTTGTTTTTTCAGAAAGATTATGAAGAACTGGCAGAGAATGTCATGAACATAGTTGACCGTGTCGTCCACAAGACTGATGTAAGAACCATGTTCTTTCATGCATAACTCCTCATTTAAGTGCTACTGTCTGCCACTTGATGTGAATTCCTCAAGCCTTTATATTTTTAATATGATAAACTGCGTGTTCCTTGCATGCTGCTAATTTTAATCCCTATTGTTCAGGAGAAGATTGAACAATCAACTGATGTTCTGAAGGCAATTATTAGTCCTGTTATGAATGAAGGAGAAGATGCGATGTGGCCACCAAGAAATCCGGAGGCTCTCAAATTGATGGAAAAAGTAAGCACAAGTCTCATGTTCTATACAGTAGTTGGCTTTCACATTATAATTGTCAAATGTGATAATCAGTGCAAGAATATAGACATCTGTACTGCTTATATACTTCAATTTCAATCGTGCTTTGCGCAAGTTTCTTTTATCAATTAAAAAAGAACCCGCAGTTACTTTCATGAAACTGAATTCTTTGGGCTCCAAAGATGTGTCTGTTAAAATGTAATTTTAAGCCATACTATTATTTTACCTTGTTCTCCATATTCTGATGTGATTTTTAATGTCTTCTTGACATCCCCAGGAAATATCAAACAGAGAAAAAGAAGGACAGCTAGATGAGAGTTTTCTGTCAGAAGTTAATGCTCAGCTGAGGCAAGTAAGTGGTACTATTTATTGCTTTCTCGGTTTGAGTTGTTTTATACTCCCTCCGTTTTTATTTACTCCGCATATTAGCTTTGACTGAAGTGAAATTTTATAAAGTTTGACCAAGTTTGTAAGCTAGACATTGCCAAGGCCTTCAACAACGTCTCTTGGGAATACCTGCTCCAACTACTAGATAAGTTAGGCTTTAGTGCTAGATGGAGGGACTGGATTTCGACGATTCTAGCCAGTTCTTCTTCGGCTTTCGTCCTAAACGGCAGCTCCGGACGTGATATCGACCATCGTAGAGGGTTGCGGCAGGGAGACCCCCTCTCGCCTTTGCTTTTCATCCTCGCCATTGACCCCCTTCATTGTCTTCTGGAGAGAGCAGAGGAGCTGGGCATGCTCACTCCCCTGCCGGGTAGGATAGGGCCCCTTAGAACTTGCCTATACGCCGACGATGCCATGATCTTCGCCGACCCCTCTCGCCAAGAGATCGACAATCTGCTTCTCCTGCTCGATAATTTTGGAAAGGCCACAGGGCTCTGCATCAACTTAGGAAAATCTTCAGTAGCCCCGATTAGGTGTAGCGACATTGATCTTCAGGACATTCTACATGGCTTTGGCGGTTCGGTGGTCGGCTTCCCGCTACGCTACTTAGGGCTCCCCATTACAATCTCCCGCGTCCGCTTGGTTCATCTTCAATTCATACTCGATCGCATCAGAGCCAGACTGGCGGCTTGGAAAGGGCGCCTCATGTCTATTGCAGGCCGTAGGGTTCTTGTCCGATCCGTCCTAACGGCGCTCCCAACCTTTGCTCTGACGGTGCTGCGCGCTCCAAAGAAGTTGCTCAAAGACATTGACAGTGCAGGCGGTGTTTTCTCTGGGCTCAAGACGAGGAGCTCTCCGGTGGCAAATGCAAGGTCAACTGGTCCACCGTCTGCTCCCCGACGGACTACGGTGGCCTAGGCGTCCTTGATCTGCAGCGCTTTACTTGAGCTCTAAGGCTCAGGTGGCTCTGGTTCCGCTGGCGTAATCCCGATCGGCCTTGGGCGGGCTCGGAGCTGCCCTGCGACGACACGGACAAGGAGCTCTTCGCTGCAGCAACAAAGGTGACCATTGGCAACGGGGAAACTGCTTCGTTCTGGAGCAGTACCTGGCTGGGATCAACGACCCTGAGATTCTCCTTCCCGGCCCTGTATGCTCATGCTCGGAGAAAAAACAGATCAGTTAGGGATGCCCTCTCTGCTGACACCTGGATCCGCGACCTTGCCCACGGAAACACCAATGCTCTCCTTCACGATTTCCTTGCGCTGGCCAGATGCATTCGACTCGCCGCTGTGCAGTTGCAGCCGGAGATCCCTGATGAAATCACATGGAAATTTTCAGCTTCAGGAAACTACACTGCTGCCTCGGCTTACAACATGCAATTCATTGGCAAGATCAGATCTCCTCAGAACAAAATTGTCTGGAGCACTTGGGCTCCGGGGAAGATCAAGATCTTCTGCTGGCTATTGTTCAAGCAAAGAATCTGGTGCAATGACAGACTATAGAGAAGAGGATGGCCAAACGGATACTTCTGTCAACTATGTCTCAGGAACCTGGAAACGGCGGCGCACCTCTTCTGGCAGTGCAACTTTGCTCGGGCGGTTTGGCAGGGGCTCGCGGCGTGGACTGGATGTGCGGCCGTCGCCCCGGCCCGATGGCAGTTGTTATCAAACTCCACTCAAATTGTCACCAAGATGATCGAGGACACCGCCCCAACTTTCAGAAAAGGTGCCAACCCCCTCATCCTCCTGGCGTTGTGGGAAATTTGGAGGGAAAGAAACAGCTGCACTTTCAGAGACAAGGTGTCCTCCGTTTCAGAGGTGGCTGCATCCATCAGAAGAGCGATCGACCTGTGGCGCGCCGCAGGCGCTACGTGCCTTGAGACCCCGTTCGGGGACATGTCGGAAGATACGTAAAATTCAGACCTCTAGTTTTCTATTTTCTCTTTGATTTCTTTTCTCTTCTTTCCTTGACCTACGGGTCACCCCCGCCATGTTTGAATTCTCCAGTGCTCTCTGCTAAATCAATGAAAAGCCAGGAATCCCTGGATCTTTAAAAAAAAACATTTACAGTAACAAATTTATATGATGTGAAAATATATGCAATGATGAATCCAATGGTATAGATTTGGTGGTGTATATGTTATTATATTTTTCTACAAACTTACATAAAGTTTGACTTAAGACAAACCTAATATGTGGAGTAAATAAAAATGGAGAGAGTATTATCATATAACATGGATTATTCTTGATATTAGTAATATTTACATATGTTTAGGCTAAAGAAGATGTAGATAAGCCAGGGCTTCAAGCAATGCTGCAAAAGGTGTTGCAACTATATGCTTCCAACTTTCTCCGAAAACGCAGTTACGCTTATAAAGGTAATCCTTTCTTTATGTCTTCCCAGCTATAAATATCAAGAAATAACTGCGTATTTTGGTTGAATCTTGAGTGCCTGTGTTGACATTCTCAGGGGGAGAGGTTGTAGTGCCTGAAAAGTTTCTTGAATCGATAATAGAGGGTATGAATTTTACCCAAGAGATTGTTTATATTGTGTCTATAATCACCGTCTCTGATATGTTGAGTTTGCGCAATGCAGCTCCCGAAAATGACTGGAATAGGCTGTTGCTTGATGGACTTACAGTTGGAAAGGGAGATGTTTCACCTGAAGAATTTTACGCTGTTACCAAGAAGAGAATTGAGAGAATCTTGATTCGCACGGTAAGATTCATAACCTCCTGAGTTCTATGTAACTATTTTAACTTGTCAGTGCCTTGCGCTGAGCATCCCCTCACACAATTGTCTCTGTAATTTATATTTATATTTTTGACAGGAAGGTGGTTCTTATCAGCAACGGGTACTTGTCGAATATATAAAAGAGATACAAGCTAGAGCAGAGGAAATAGTGAACCGGCTTCAAGGCCCAGCTGTGTAACGTTTATGGTACATTTGTAATTTCAGAACCAGTTATATCAAATAAATGAGAAATAATGATTCCATAATTTAGCCATTTTTTTACTAGAAGAATACTTTGTGGTAATCATTAATCAAACTCTTTGTCGGCTCACCTGAAGAGGGTTCTGTACTAGAGATTCCCAAGCTTAATACTCGTCAGTCGTCACCCTCAAGTATCTACATGTCATCTCTGTTTTACAGGCATTTAGTTTGACAGCACATCCAGTATTGCAGTATCGATCTTACACGGTTAAAGCACTTAACTCCTGGAAACAGAAGTGTGACGCTATATGCAGCAAAGCAATGAAGAGTTAATACTAATATTACTTATTTTCAGGGAAGCATAACAGACTGTCCTCTTGAAAGACAGCCTTAAGAGGAATCACCTATCTTACCAGTTAGACAATGGATACATTTTTAAAATGTTGGCTTTGTTCAACTAACACCAAAAATGTCTGTTCCCTGAATTGCATAGGTTCCCCTGGTCACTGTTAATCTATGGATCCACCGGTATTTCCTTGGTATTTTCAAGTTTTATACAGAAATTCATTTTCTTTTGGTGAGCATATTTCTTAAAGGTGGGATAGTTAGTCTCTATGGTTAAAACTAGATTTTAAAAGCATTAAATTAGTCAAGATTCATTAGTTCGAATTCATCCTAGTTGTGTTAAAGGTTTTATTACTGGTAGATCTGATTTAGTGTTGTAAGTTGAATAATTCTCCGAGGTTTTGGGGCCTTTTCATATTAACAATGCAAAATCAGACCTCTAAATTACATGTATTCAGATTTTTTTTGGAACATTTATGTATTCAGATTTGGGGCTGGACGTTATGGATAAACTTTCAACTCGCCGTATGATTTTTTTTTTCAAACAGACTGGAAGATTTTATCAAGCAAAGTGATTGAGACGACAATCTTAATCATCATGCTCGAGTGAAATGCTCAAACCGAAGTTTATATCAGGCATATATGTCTAGCTTTACTGCTGTCAATGACTTGAAAATAGATCTTTCTTGCTGTGGTGAGTTGAGAATATATTGGATTATTGAAAAAATATATGAACTATCAAGATGTGCTATGAGAAGAGTAGGGTGGTCGTGTTACCTGTTGAGCATGCTTAGTGTAGCACCTTGGGGGTCGGCGCTAAGCAGATCTAGGCTAACCTTCACATAATATCGATCATAAGGCGCCACCTTTACACACCGAATACATCAAAATGTGCACGCCATGTGGGGGAGTGTTGATATCAACACAGATAACGAAATAATCCTCAACAACAACAAATATATGCATACAACAGCTCCGAGGAGTCAAATTTAACAAATGAATACAACAAGGGCCAGTTGACCAAGATACAACTTATACAAGGGAAGAAAATATACCTTAGACAGGTAAGAGTACAAAATGCCCGAACAAGGCTTAAACAAAAGTAAAAGGCGTCCATATCCTTGTCCTTGTCCAGACCATTGTCTATGGGATAACCAACTAATGTTGTCCATCAACAGACCTGCCTGAACCGCTACCGGCTAGATTGGCGGCAATCTAGAAAAATAGTAAATTAAGTAAGGTGAGTACTTAGATGTACTGTCAAGGCTTGCACAGACCTAAGTTATTTTATGCAACATGTTTAAAGGAAAGTGAGTTTTAAGCAACTACTAGTGGTAAGAAGAGAGAGCGCATAAAAGTAAGGGGCGTGTCACAACTACTTGTTGGGGAACATTGCATGGAAAAAAAATTGTACGCACACGCAAGATCTATCCATGGAGATGTATAGCTACGAGAGAGGGAGAGCATCTACATACCCTTGTAGATCACTAAGCGGAAGCGTTTGTCAACGCGGTTGGTGTAATCGTACACCTTCACGATCCGTTCCGATCAAGTACCGAACGTACGGCACCTTCGCGTTCAGCACACGTTCAGCTCAATGAAGTCCTCGCCTTCTCGATCCAGCAAGAGAGGCGAAGTAGTAGATGAATTCCGACAGCACGACGGCGTGGTGGCGGTGGTGGTGAAACTATTTCTGTAGGGCTTCGCCAAGCACAACGGATTTAGGACAGAGGACGAACTAGAGGGAGAGGGGACGCCGACACATGGCTTGGTGAATCGTGGTGTCCCGCAGGGGCTAGCCCTGCTCCTCTATTTATATGTTCAGCCCTGGGGTCGTTTCTTGGAGAAAGAACCTCCTCAAAGTCGGTTTGGAACGCAAGGAAGAGTTCTTCTCGTTTCCAGTACCAGACGCCAGGGTCCCTGGCGTCTGGTCCCTGACCTCCGCAAAACTTCCTTTTTGCACCGACCTAAAGCCCCGTGGGCCTTACCCCTTGGCCCAACCATATCATCCTATATATCAATCTTTACCTTTGGACCATTCCGGAGCTCCTCGTCATGTCTGTGATCTCATCCGGGACTCCGAACAACATTCGGTCACCAACTCACATAACTCATACAATATTATATCATCAATGACCGTTAAGCGTGTGGACCCTACGAGTTCGAGAATGATGTAGACATGACCGAGACGCTTCTCCGGTCAATAACCAATAGCGGGACCTGGATGCCCATATTGGTTCCTATATATTCTATGAAGATCTTTATCGGTCGAACCTTTATGACAACATACATAGTTCCCTTTGTTTGTCGGTATGTTACTTGCCCGAGATTCGATCGTCGGTATCTACATACCTAGTTCAATCTCATTACCGACAAGTCTCTTTACTCGTTCCGTAATACATCATCTCGTAACTAACTCCTTAGTCACTTTGCTTGCAAGCTTCTTGTGATGCTTTACCGAGAGGGCTCACAGATACCTCTCCATCATACGGAGTGACAAATCCCAATCTCGATTCATGCCAACTCAAACAAACACCTTTGGAGATACCTGTAGAGCATCTTTATGATCACCCAGTTACGTTGTGACGTTTGATAGCACACAAGGTATTCCTCCGGTATCTGAGGGTTACATGATCTCATGGTCGAAGGAATATGTATTTGACATTTAAGAAAGCAGTAGCAATAAACTGAACGATCATATGCTAAGCTAACGGATGGGTCTTGTCCATCACATCATTATCCTAATGATGTGATCTCGTTATCAAATGACAACTCATGTTTATGGTTAGGAAACCTTAACCATCTTTTGATCAACGAGCTAGTCTAGTAGAGGCTTACTAGGGACACAGTATTTGTTTATGTATCCACACATGTATTTAAGTTTTTGGTCAATACAATTCTAGCATGAATAATAAACCTTTATCCTGATTAAGGAATATAACAATAACCACTTTATTATTGCCTCTAGGGCATATTTCCAACACTACTCTATTCACCTACCTATCGCAGTAAGAGCATCTACAACCGGACCTCTCAAACCCGCCTCATACGCCCGGGCGGGCCGCCCGGTCACTGCCCGGTCATGATTTTTTGACCAAGACGGGCCCCTCAAACGGCCCTCAAACGCCCGGGCTGACCGACACCCCCCATACCCAGCCCAAATATGGGGCGGATATGGGGGCGCCCGGGCACGCCCGCCATGTCGGACCCAACAACCCGACCCCACCTCAAATTGCACCAAATCCCCCTCCCCCGAGCTGCCGGATCCATTTGCTCTCTCCTCTGTTCTTCCTCCTCCGCGCCGTCCGTCTCGCAACTCCGCCGCTGCGCCCGCTCCACTGCCGCTCCCAGGCTCTCCGCCACCAGCTCCGGAAGAGCGCTCATGTCCTCGCCGCGGGGGACGTTGTTGCCGGCCCGGACGCCACCGTGGTATGTCTGGCAACTCTCGGGCTCCGCCTTGCGCTTGATGTGTTCGACACATTGATCGACCGGAATTATTGTGTTTTTGTTAGGTAAATGATGGATTCGATGCTTCTTCGGACGAGGAGTATGGACCGACGGACCTTGACCAAATGATTCAAGATGAGTTCTTCGATTTGCCGGATTCGGACGGAAAAGTGGACATGAGCATGCTCATGAGCATGCAAGAGGAAATGGACCAGCAAGTGGAGCATATTCTCAACTTCAAGGGATCAATAATAGGGAGAAGAGTGATCAACCGGGACAGAGTGTCTGGAGCAAAGCTACCGCACAATGACTACTTTGCTCCCACACCTGCTTTCCTGGATGATCCATGGTTTCGTCACCGTTTTTTCATGCGGAAACCATTGTTTTTGCGCATTGTGGAGGGAGTGGAGGCACACGACGACTACTTCAAGCTGAGACGGGATTGCTGCGGCCAACTCTCTTTCTCGGCCAAGCAGAAGTGCACGGCTGCTCTGAGGATGCTTGCACTTGGTACTGCTGCAGACGCCGTTGGTGAGATGGTCAGGATGGGGGAGAGCACGTGCCTCAAGACTACTATCAAATTTTCTCATGCCGTGGTTGAGGTGTTTGAACCGAAATATCTCAGAGAACCAAATGCGCAGGACACGAAGGAGTTGTTGGCTATTGGAGAGGCAAGGGGGTTTCCAGGAATGCTCGTATCAATTGATTGCATGCATTGGCAATGAAAAACCTGCCCCAAAGGTCTATGGGGAATGTATCAAGGTCACACCAGAGAGGTCACCATCATACTAGAAGCAGTGGCATCACATTGCTTATGGATTTGGCATGCTTTCTTTGGAATGCCTGGTTCTCACAATGACATCAACATGCTTCAACAATCTCCGATGTTCAGGAGGCTTTGCAATGTGGAATCACCGCCGTGCAACTACACCATCAACGGCCGGGACTACAACATGGGGTACTATCTTGCTGATGGTATCTATCCTTAGTGGGCGGCGTTTGTGAAGACCATATCCGAGCCACGTGGAAATAAATAGAGCCACTTTGCAACAATGCAGGAAGCGGCTAGGAAAGACGTGGAGAGGGAATTTGGTGTGCTTCAAGCTCGTTGGGGAATTGTGCGGAGCGCTGTAATGATGTGGGAATCAGAAACTTTGTGGCAAATGATATGATTGTCGAGGATGAGGGTGATAGTGTAGCCCAATCCCATGATTTTGAAGCACCCGGAGAACAAGTTGAAATCCTAGAAGATCAAGATGTTGATCAGCTTATGAACTTTCTACATATGCATCAGAATCTTCGAAATCAGCAGGTGCACACGCAACTACTCAATAATCTTGTGGAGCACATGTGGATCCACAATGGCAACCAAGGAGGCAATGCTTGAGTTTAGCACTTCAAATAAATTTTATGTAACGCTATGTATGCTTGATACCAACATTTGTTATTTACGTGCGACATTGTGTTGCATGATCGACGTGCATGTATTTGCATGGATTTAAGAGTCTGGATTTGAGATATGTGGATGCACAGAATGAAATACGAGGGCCCTTCCGGATGTGCCCGTGGGTGTTTGAGTGGCTAGATTTGCCAAGTCCGGTTGTAGATGCTCTAACACTACCTTCTCCCCCCCCCCCCGCATCTCCCATGAGGAAGACCCACAAGGCACTCAAATGATTGATAAGTTTATTTATTAAGAATGAAGTTGTTCTATGGACGATTAATCTCCAAGTCGTTTATAACCGCGGACACAAGTATTTGAATAGATTTATCCCTGCAAGGATGCACCAATGTACCCACAGACACGACCCCCCCTTATAGGCCAGCCGTGTTGGAAATATTCCCTAGAGGCAATAATAAAGTGGTTATTATTATATTTCCTTAATCATGATAAATGTTTATTATTCATGCTAGAATTGTATTGACCAGAAACTTAAATACATGTGTGAATACATAAACAAATACCGTGTCCCTAGTAAGCCTCTACTAGACTAGCTCGTTGATCAAGATATGGTTAAGGTTTCCTAACCATAGACACGTGTTGTCACTTGATAACGGGATCACATCATTAGGAGAATGATGTGATGGACAAGACCCATCCGTTAGCATAGCATATGATCATTCAGTTTATTGCTACAACTTTCTTAATGTCAAATATATATTCCTTCGACCATGAGATCATGCAACTTCCGGATATCGGAGGAATACCTTGTGTGCTATCAAACGCCACAACATAACTAGGTGATCATAAAGATGCTCTACAGGTATCTCCAAAGGTGTCTGTTGAGTTGACATGGATCGAGATTGGGATTTGTCACTCCGTGTATCGGAGAGGTATCTTTGGGCCCTCTCGGTAATACAGCATCACAAGAAGTTTGCAAGCAATGTGACTAAGGAGTTAGTTACGAGATTATGTATTACGAAACGAGTAAAGAGACTTGCCAGTAACGAGATTGACTGGGTATGGAGATACCGACGATCGAATCTCAGGCAAGAACATACCGACAGACAAAGGGAATTACGTATATTGTCATAATGGTTCGACCGATAAAGATCTCCGTAGAATATGTAAGAACCAATATGGGTATCTAGGTCCTGCTATTGTTTATTGACTGGAGAAGCGTCTCGGTCATGTCTACATCATTCTCAAACCCGTAGGGTCCGCACGCTTAACGTTCGTTGACGATATAATATTATATGAGTTATGTGAGTTAGTGACCGAATGTTGTTCGGAGTCCTGGATGAGATCACGGACATGACGAGGAGATCCAAAATGGTCCAGAGGTAAAGATTGATATATTGGACGATGCTATTTGGTCACCGGGAAGGTTTCGGGATGTACCGGGTATTCATCGGAGTGTCGGAAGAGGTTCTGGGAGGCCACCAGTATGTGGTGTGCCTTATGGTCCAAAGGGGGGAAGCACACCAGCCCACAAGGGGGCTGGCGCGCCCCTCCACCCCTGCCCACGCGCCAAGGAAGGGAGGGAAGGAAGGGGGAGGCGCCCTAAGGCAGCGAGCCTCCTTTTCCTTCCCCCATGTCCATATATGGAAGGGGAGGGCGTGGCTAGGCAGGCCCTAGGGCTGGCCGCTGGCCTTTGGGGGTGCCCTAGGGCTGTCTCCTCTCCCCCATCCACCTATATATATAAGAGAAGCGAGAGGGGCAACACACACCATGGTTCCCTAGCCGTGTGCGGCGCCCCTCTCCCTCTAGTTCTTCCTCGGTCATAATTTTTGTAGTGCTCGGCGAAGCCCTACTGAGATAGTTCACCACCACCGTCATCACAGCGTCGTGCTGCCGGAACTTATCTACTACTTCGCCCGTCTTGCTGGATCAAGAAGGCGATGATGTCATTGAACTGAACATGTGCTGAACGAGGAGGTGTCATACGTTTGGTACTAGATCAGGAGGATCGTGAAGGTGTACGACTATATCAACCGTGTTGTTAAACGCTTCCACTTTACGGTCTACGAGGGTACATAGACATACTCTCCCTCTCGTAGCTATGCAGATAGATCTTGCGTGTGCGTAGAATTTTTTTTTGTTTTCCATGTAACGCTCCCCAACAAGCCGAACGTATCATATGCCCAAACTAGCGGGTACAGATAGACTACGACACTCCCCAAGCTACATTCAAGTCCAGGAAAGCGACCCCGCGAGTTGGCATCTGAATCAAAAGTCCGACTGAAACTCTGAATCGCTCACAACCATATGTGTGTACGATTGAGATGGACATAGCCCCGCACTGAGGTGTTCACCCAGCAAAACATGCCACAAAGTTGTGAACCGTCAGGGGACTGTAGCCCCAAACTAGAGTCAACCGCCTAGTGGCTCAAAGTTCAAAGAAGCAAACGTAAACCAGCTTGTGGGCCTGAAAAAATATGCAGGGGTGTATTTATATTTGCGGCAAAGTTTAAAACATGTCGGGCTAGCTGTCTTATATTTTTAGGGTTTAGGACTGTGATATTTGGCACATGTGTAGCATATAGCAAAACTACTATACACCTCATTCCTTTCATATAATTACAAGCATGCATGTATTAGAGTGACTCACTCTTCATTCACGTTCATTCCTTCCTCTAATTTCATACATGCACTAGATGACAAAAAACTGATGTCATCTAGATTCTCCTATATTTCAAAAAATTCAAAATGTTTTATAACTCAAACTATCGGTCCGATGCAAGAACCGTTTTCATATAAAAGATTTCTCGCGACGAGATCTTTGAAACATTTTTTTGGGTCAAAAGTTATCACACTTGGTCTACATAAGTTACCACACATGTTCTATGCAAGTTTTTTTTGCAGGAGACATGTTCTATGCAAGTTACCGTGCTATTTTCGCATAAGTTATCGGGGTATGTTTTTCAACAAGTATTTTCCTTTGGTAAAATTTATCGCGGTGTTTGTACGTAAGCTATTGGGTCAAAAGTTATCACCCATCGGGTATGAACTTATCGTGTTACTTTCACATAAGTTACCGGAGGTATGTTTTTTAACAACTACCTTTTTTCCCTTGTTCAAAGTTACCGTGGTGTTTGTACGTAAGTTACCGGCTATGCAATTTCTACATTATCATGCTATTTTCACATAAATTACCGGGGATATGTTTTCAACAACAACTTTTTTGCATTGGTCAAAGTTACCACGGTGTTTTATACATAAATTATCGGGTACGCGCTTCGTATATTACCGTGCTATTTTCACATAAATTATCGGGATTATATTTTTCAACAACCTTTTCTGACTTGATCAAAGTTACCACGATGTTTGTATGCAGCAGTTCGTTTATTACCGTGCTATTTGCACATGAGTTATCGGGGGTATTTGTTAACAAATCCCCCTCCCTAAGTTACCGTGGTGTTTGTACGTGGGTTATCAGGTATGCGGTTCATATATTACCGTGCTATTTTCACATAAGTTATCGGGATATGTTTTTCAACAAAATTTCCCCCTTTGGTCAAATGTTACGGTAGTGTTTGTACATAAGTTATCAAGTATGGGTTCGTATATCACCATGTTATTGTTTTTCAACTTCCCCTTTGGTCAAAATGTTATGGCGGTATTTGTATTTAAATTATCAGGTCTATGGTACATATATTATCATGCTATTTACACTGAAGTACCAGGTGGTAGGGTGTTTTCAATAACTTTTTTCCCAAGTTCACAATTACCACTGTATTTGTACTTGAGCTATCGGATCTTCGGTGCATATATTACCATGTATTTACATAGAGTTATCGAGGGGATGTTTTTGCACAACGTTCTCCCCAGTCAATGATATCGTGGTGTTTGTACTTAGTTATTGGATATGCGCCTCATATATTATCATGCTACTTATACTGAAGTTATTAGGGTATGTTATTCAATAAATTTTCTCCGGTCAAAATTATCAAGGTGTTTGTATGTAAGTTATCATGTATGTAGTGTGTATATTACCATGATGCCTATATATATGTTACCGCGGTGTTTTCAATAGCCTTTTTGTTGGCCCAAACCTCGTATGTGCTCGTAGACTATTACTTTTCGTCAAGAGCTATCACGCAGTCGGCGAACCGGCCGAGTACTTTCCGACCGTACGTATAGACTGCACGTACGTAGACTGATCCATCGAGGCAAGGTAGCTGATTCCGCCGAGACACACATACCAAGCAACCTAGCTGCCTGCTAGATTGATCTTGAGTTCGCTAGCACATGCACGTATTAACAAGTCGCCGGCCTAAATTAGTCTAAACTAATCCTATACCTATACGGTTTGATGATTGCACCTGTCCGAGCTGAACAAGGCCACTAATCGTGGTTTATTCCAACACTAGCAAAAAAGCCCGTGCGTTACAACGGGAGAAAAAAAACCACACGGCCTTTACACAATAACCATAACTCACGACCCCAATAGATGCATCCTTTATTTATTTCAACATGGTATCTTATCAGTCTTGCCATTTATCCTTCTTCCCACTCTCGCCAATGGACATGCATGGTTATAGATGGTTTCTTTCGTCTCCAATTTGTTTTTGTTAAGGTGTTTATTTTCAATTTGAATCGGCACTTGTACAAAAAAAGACGTATCATCCACTACTGATTAACGTTCCATCCTAAACAACGTTCGAAAAATTATTAACATGTGAAACAACATTATATTCAAATTTTACATATATTTTCCTATACAATTTTCATATATAACATGTTAAAATTGGAGTTATGGTTTAAAAGATATGAATATTTTTACAGCATTTGAATCTGTCCCTAAACAGCATTTAAAAATAGTTAATGGGTAAAAATAACATTATATTCATACTGTACACATTTTTCTAATCAATTTTCATATATAACATTCTAAAATTGGAGTTACGGTTTAAAAGATATGAATATTAAAAAAATGTTTGAATCTATATAATAAAAAAGGTTATTTCCTAGACAGACGGTGGCTTAATTAAGCGAAATCTCAGGGGGTTTTCTGAATAAATCGGAGAGTACTATTCCCACTTAAAAGAGGATGGCGGGTTGATTAACCGAAATCTCAGGGGGTTTTATGCAAAGCACGGAACGTTTTCTGCACTCACTTAAGTTGGATCGCGGGTTTATTTCACGAAAGTGCAGGGACTTTTTTGCAAAATGTGCAGCGACGTACAACCAGAAACAGTCGCTGCTTTATTATTAGGGGAGATTTTCCCCGGGATCAAAACTACCTACTCAAGCATTGTGGGCCGGCGAAGTGGGGCAGCAGGGCAACAACAACAAGATATACATAGAGAGAGATAAGCAGCAGCAACGACCTACTCAAGCGTGCTCCTACTTGTGACGCCCCCGATTTGACCGTACACTAATCATACACGCAAACGTGTACGATCAAGGTCAGGGACTCACGGGAAGATATCACAACACAACTCTACAAATAAAATAAGTCATACAAGCATCATATTACAAGCCAGGGGCCTCGAAGGCTCGAATACAAGAGCTCGATCATAGACGAGTCAACGGAAACAACAATATCTGAGTACAGACATAAGTTAAACAAGTGTGCCTTAAGAAGGCTAGCACAAACTGGGATACAGATCGAAAAAGGCGCAACCCTCCTGCCTGGGATCCTCCTAAACTACTCCTGGTCGTCGTCAGTGGGCAGCACGTAGTAGTAGGCACCTCCGGTGTAGTAGGAGTCGTCATCGAAGGTGGCGTATGGAACCTGAGCTCCAACATCTGGTTGCGACAACCAGGTAGAAGGGATAGAAGGAAAAGAAGGGGAAGCAACCGTGAGTACTCATCCAAAGTACTCGCAAGCAAGGAGCTACACTACATATGCATGGGTATATGTGTAAAGGCCATATCGGTGGACTGAACTGCAGAACGCCAGAATAAGAGGGGGATAGCTAATCCTGTCGAAGACTACGCTTCTTGGCAGCCTCCGTCTTGCAGCATGTAGAAGAGAGTAGACTGAAGTCCTCCAAGTAGCATCGCATAGCATAACCCTAACCGATGATCCTCCCCTCGTCGCCCTGTGAGAGAGCGACCACCGGTTGTATCTGGCACTTGAAAGGGTGTGTTTTATTAAGTATCCAGTTCTAGTTGTCATAAGGTCAAGGTACAACTCCAAGTCGTCCTGTTACCGAAGATCACGGCTATTCGAATAGATTAACTTCCCTGCAGGGGTGCACCACATAACCCAACACGCTCGATCCCATTTGGCCGGACACACTTTTCTGGGTCATGCCCGGCCTCGGAAGATCAACACGTCGCAGCCCTACCTAGGCACAACAGAGAGGTCAGCACCCGGTCTAAATCCTATGGCGCAGGGGTCTGGGCCCATCGCCCTTTGCACACCTGCACGTTGCGAACGCGGCCGGAAGCAGACCTAGCCTAGTAGGCGTTCCAGTCCAATCCGGCGCGCGCCGCTCAGTCGCTGACGTCACGAAGGCTTTGGCTGATACCACGACGTCGAGTGCCCATAATTGTCCCCGCGTAGATGGTTAGTGCGTATAGGCCAGTAGCCAGACTCAGATCAAATACCAAGATCTCGTTAAACGTGTTAAGTATCCGCGACACCGAACAGGGCCAGGCCACCTCTCTCCTAGGTGGTCTCAACACCTGCCCTGTCGCTTCGCCACAAAGTAACAGTCGGGGGCCGTCAGGAACCCAGGCCCACCTCTACTGGGATGGAGCCACCTGCCCCTTGATCCCCCATCTCTGAACAGTATCACAAGTAATGTAACAGTATAAAGTGTATAGTGTATGCCCATGATCACTTCCCGAAGTGATCACGGCCCAGCAGATAGCATGGTAGACGGACAAGAGTGTAGGGCCACTGATGGAACACTAGCATCCTATACTAAGCAGTAGGATAGCAGGTAATGGTAACAATAGTAGTAGCAAGGACAGGCTATGCATCAGGATAGGAATAACGGAAAGCAGTAACATGCTACACTACTCTAATGCAAGCAGTATAGAGAAGAGTAGGCGATATCTGGTGATCAAAGGGGGGGGGGCTTGCCTGCCAAAGGGAAGGGTGGTAGGGGGGGCTTGTGGCTCTGGCAAGAGAGAGGGGTCGTCAACACCGTAGTCGTACTGGGTAGCAGCGGCGTCGGTCTCGGTGTCTAGCGAGAGAAGAGGGGGAAGAAACAATAAATATATCGCAAACAAATGCATGACATGACAAGGCGTGATGCTAGGTGTGCCACTAACGCGGTACGAGGTGATACCGGTGAAGGGGGAAACATCCGGGAAAGTATTCCCGGTGTTTCGCGTTTTCGGACAGATGAACCGGAGGGGGAAAGTTGCGTGTTCGCTATGCTAGGGATGCGTGGTGGAGGAACGAGCTGCGTATCCGGGTTCGCCTCGTCGTTCTGAGCAACTTTCATGTACAAAGTATTTTCATCTGACTTACAGTTTATTTTATATTAATTTTCAAATTTTTTTAAAAATTCTTGAAATTATTTTAATTATTAATAATTCAAACTCATTAAACCTAAATGCAATGGTTACCCAAAGCGTGTACCCATAGTGTGCTTAGGGGCTGACAGCTGGACCTGGTCAACTATCCAGTCTTAGTTTGACTGGACTGTTGACTGGTCAAATGGGTCAGACCTCACATGTAAGTGCCCCTGCTTTAATTAACAGTGTATTTATTTAGTGATTAGACTAACTAAGCTGCAGGTCTCACTGTTAATGTGATTAGGCTAATTAACTAATTACTAATCATTTAATTAATTAAGCCACTAATTATTTACTTTATTATTATTTCTTTTTTTTCTTTTCTAATGGGGTCGGCCACACACTAAGAGCACACACGCACACACACCACGCAGCACACTCGGCCATGGCCGTGGCTGCAAGGAAGATGGACGCGAGAGAGACTGAACTCACATTCACTGATACATCACGAGTGTACATATATACAACCCATGCACACGCAGGTGAGGCCAACTAACACCATAACAAAACTCCACTAATCTAGTAGTATACACGCAGTATGACCAATGACCAGGTAAGTATTCACGTACGAGCAGGCGGTAGAATAGGATTCTCCAACAGTGGTCATGGCCAAAACGAGCAGCAGGCAGCAGGAACAGAGTTTTAGCGGCAGCAACGGCAACACCATGAGGCAGCGGCCACGAGCAGCAGCAGTTGGGAGGCGCGCGGCAAGAGCAGCAGTAGACGCAGGCGGGCGCGGCGCGGCCGCGCGTGGCGGCAGCAGGAGCAGCGCGAGCAAATACTCACGCACGTACGTACGCGTACAAGCGGACTCGGATGAGCTCGGGACGGCAAACGGCGACCAAATCAAGGCTGAGGAAGGGGGAATCCGGAGGAGAAGCTCACCAAGGAGCGGGGACGTGGTCGGGGAGGCTGGGGACGGTCGGGGTCGAGCGAATCGACGGACGGCGGCCGTCGGTGCAGGATGTCGAAGACGAGATCGATGGCGGCGAATCGGTGCGGCTCCGCTCGATTTGACGCTCTGGATGGACGAGGTCGACGATGGCGATCCTCCTGAACTCGTCGGTGCGGCGAGCGGTGGCCGGTGGCCGCGGGCTTGACGACGGCGTGGTGACGTCCCGCCCGGCCGTCAAAACAGAGAGAGGGGGAGGGGTGAGCGAGAGGCTGTGGGGAGAGCGCGAGCGAGGGGGATCTAGGGCTAGGGTTAGAGGGAGGTGCACCAGGGTCTTGTAGGCCGGGGTCGCCGGCCGGATGGCCGCCACGACGTCGCCGGTGCCGTGGCGGGCATCGGCTCTGCCCACGACCCCCTCTGTGAACAGAGGAGGAGGCGACATGGGGAGTGGGCTGGCCTGGCCTGGCCAGCTGGGCCTTGGCCCAGGGGAGGGGGTTTTCCTTTTCTCTTGTTTTATTTTCTGTTTTGCCCTTTTCTTTTTTTTGTTTCTTTTAATTACCTTCTGTTTTCCATTTAAAACTTGAACCAAATGACTTTTGTAAAAAGTGGAGCCTTGACATATAAATACTATGCAATAAGTTGCACTGCCACCAAAAGTCTAGTCCCCATATAATTTAGTTTGATACTTTATTAATTAGTAATGGCATTTAAATCATTTTGATTGATCCTATTTTATTTATATTAGAGAATTTAAACACTTTATAAAAACGTGCTCCTCCATCATAATTACTTATGCATTATTTGACACAACCCGAACAATTTAGTTTTGATGTTCGAAAACTTTTGTGGTTTGCCATATTTTGAATTAGAATTTTGAATCCGGTTTTGAACTAACGTGAGGTTAACAACAGTAACCCTGGTGACGTGGCATCATTAGCAGGGAATTACTGTAGCTTAATTATCCGAGCGTCACAATTCTCCTCCACTACAAGAAATCTCGTCCCGAGATTTAGGACCGGGAGTAAGGGGGAAAGTTCTGGTTACGAAATTCTAACGATTCTTCTTGGTCATAGTTGCTCTTCTCGAAGAGGTCGATCCATTACATTGATGTCTTCATTCCTTTGCTGCCGGTCATCATGATGAAGTCGACATCCTTTCTTCGGGATCTTCATCGTACTTACGAATAGGTAACGGGGTAGATCGGCAACGACAGAATGCTATAAGGGTAATAATCTGGGATTAACCCATGAATGAGTATATGAGTACCTCTCGAGTTGAACAAATAAAACACATCGAGAGTGAGGTTTGAAGGTACAATAAGAGGTTCCAAGCAGATAGATAGTTGCTCGAAGTCCGAACCAGAGTGAGAAAGGGGTTCAGAGCAGCGAGAGTAAGTATAGCGTCTGATACCAGAATAGAGCACTAGGAAGGTGGCCCGTGAGTTAAATACAAAGCCAAGCATGGGAATAACCATTAGAAACAGGATTGTACAGGTGAGTCAGGTTTCGATCCTGTGGAACTGTGGGTTATGGGTCCACCATGTGGGTTAAAAGTAGGAAGAGGGGTGACGTCTTGCACGATCATGTAAGCAAGGCATGTCAGAGGGTGGCCCGTCGATTATGTCGGCAACAACATCGGTACCAAGGGCGAGGGACGAAGAGAACCATTTTCCTGCTCGTCGAAAACGAGGCGGACCAATAGGCAAAGTTCCCGTCCATCGGTGGCTACCGGAATGTCATCAACAATAGCAACAGGGTCTTACTGACAGAGTTGTACACCAAGGTGTTTGCACAAGCAGGGAATTATTACTGCTTATATCATATAGATCATAGAAAGGGTTTAAACAAACCAATGGAAAGGGAAAAGTGTCTATCCTATTTAATCAGAACAATGGAAAGAAAAATGTGTTTAAACACATATTTCAACATATTTCAAGGGTATATCCTTCCCAAGGACAAGCTGAGCATGATATCCATGACAGGATATAACGTAGAAAACTCTTTAGGTAGGGGAGAGAGATTTTCATGACATTATCCATACAACGGTGTTTGGATAATAGAGCAGGAAACATTTAGCATTGAGCTTCAAATGTTCTTGTTGAAATTCAGAGTACCATAGACATGCTTCGAGATAGCATTGACATGGTCATCCTGTGAAGATCAGACTTTGGAAACACAAAGGATCCATCAGGAATAACTTGTAGAATAAGTATTACAATTTCCTCATGGAAGAATGGTTAACCTTGTTAAAAAGGAAACTATAATGATAGGTCCTCGGGACAGGTGTGCTAGGCACGACATCACCTTACTGGGTCACATAAAGACCAATGTTATAACTCTTGGAAATATGTTCCAACCATCATATCTGACTGAGATTCAGATCTGAATGGTGTTAGGATAACTCAGATTTCAGGATACCTGAGAAGAAAGTGCAACACAAATTGTCAAGATGACATTTTAAGATTCTCGGGAATTGAACTATGGAAGCGAGTTCCGCAACAGGAGTTCAATATTAAACCAAGGAGAGGATGAGGTGGCTGATAGGCTCAGCAACAAATCATCGAGATTTCCAAAGGATTTGATTTCCACAATTATGTGAACAAGGAAATATCATTTGTCGGATCAAATGATATAATGATGTATGCTCGAGGGAAACATACACAACTGAACAATGATAGAAGGGTGCACCCAGGAATCTGGACTAGGTAGCACGATCAATGTTCGAATGATGATTCAATAAGCAATAGACTTAGAATGGAACTGTAGACCAATAACTTCAAAGCAAATAGGGTTGCTAGAAGTTTAGAATTTACACATCACAGACCATTTGTCGGTATTCCGGTTAGAATTAACACGGAGACCAAGAAATGAACGCAAAAGGCGAGAGATATTACTATCAAGAATTCTCAAGAGGTGGTAAAATTACCACGACATTCTTGACATAAAAGGTGGTAATATTCCAAGGTAAAGAAGAACAAATGCTGGATAGCAAGGATCTCAAGGTATAACACAAAACACGAATAAGTTTGTGTTGAACAGAAGGCAATAAAGTGGTCGGTGATAACACAAACCATTGAGGGGCGAGGATGGTATTTCTCATCAAGAATTCGATATATATCTTGGAAGAGCTCGGGATGTTGATGATGACCACGACACATTTGTCGAGAGATTTCATGAAGATGTAGTCGGTTGGCGATGACATCAAGTCAAATGATGATGCAGCGAAAGTCAATAATACTTGAAGAAGAACTCATAGGAAGTTATGCAGTTCCGTGATAATCTTGAGATACCAGAGGGGGTAATACTTGATGACAGATCAAAGTAGAGGTTGGACTGGGGTATTGCTCTACAGAAGACAAGCGCTTAAACTTGCACGCGAAACGGTATTTAAAGGAGAACATGGTCGGAACCACGATTGAAAAAGGTCAGATCCCAGATATAAGATGAACTTATACCAAAGGAATAATTTAATCTAAGAGAAGCTTTAACGATAAGATCTACATCGTGTCCATGGGCATGAACACAAAGTTCAAGGTCGACTCCCACTTCTCCAATGCATAACCTTTCATTCACTTCTCACTTTCGAAGAAGTTGTAGTGTTGAAATTTCATCTGGCAAAATACTAGAAGTGTATGACTCGTGAAAACTTTCGAGTTCACACGGTTTTAGAGAAGGTTGTATAGGTTCAACCCATCGGGGTTTCTTAGAAACATATACCACAAGTTTCAAGGGTAAATATCACAAGCTCGAAAGTAGAGCATGGTTAGCAAAACAGAGGATACAATTTACCAAAGGTATCACATACCCATGGAGAGGCTCACAAGGTTATTGAATAGGAAGGACACTGCCGGATAATAATCCAACAAGGGGTCCTACGGTCTACAATGGAGCTGATGCGAGTATCGGTACTTTATCTGAGGAAGATGGAATGAAAGGGCATCAGATTAGCATTTCCAAATCAAGGGATCAAAAGCCAACGCTCTCATTAAGAATGGATCAGTCGAATAGACTTAGGGGTTCAATCGACGACAATTTGATTGATCGATAACCAGCTCATGTTTAAAATGATGTGTGAGCCGGAAGGATGAATCATTGGATCTGATTGAGGATGGCGAGCATTCACAACATTTTGAATCAACGGACTCAAAATGATAATGACAAGGGATGCCAATAAAATTATAGACTTATGGGATTAACCATAATGCAAGCAAGTAAGAACTTCAAGAGTAATAGGCTACTCAGGATTTTCGGAAGTTCAAATAGTATTTTGAAGACTTTTGTGAAATACATGAACCAACTGGGGATGAGCAAATATCCGGTGAGTGCTAGAAATTACCCATAGTGGTATTCATGTGGCAAAGAAATGCAAGGCAGTAGGCACAAAGTATTCTCAGAACAATAGAGAGAATTTTGGGGCATCTTGTAATAACAAGATCAATGAGGAATGATTATATGAATGGCACGTGTACGTGGTTATCCATAGAGGTTTATCGATAGAAGGGAATTGCAAAAGCAACACGCACAAGGTCTCGACAGAATATCGGAGAGTATCTTCGAAATCTTCTAGTGCAGCCGGCGATCATCTGGACTGAAGGGGCTCTCCGCGAGAAAGTATTTTTGAGAACCTAAGTTAGATTTTTAGTAAATTCATTAAACCCGAATAGGAGAGAGTTCAGAGTCCCAGAGTAAGGATCGAGGAATAAAAGATCCTAATAACACCCGATGGCGACGTGGGCCCAAGGGCCGCACAGCCAAGTTAGTAAAACAATTTTCATCGACTAGACTCAACTTCGGCCAAGGAGTGTGGAAGGGGGATTCCTACAGACAGTCGGCTCTGATACCAACTTGTGACGCCCCTGATTTGACCGTACACTAATCATACACGCAAACGTGTACGATCAAGGTCAGGGACTCACGGGAAGATATCACAACACAACTCTACAAATAAAATAAGTCATACAAGCATCATATTACAAGCCAGGGGCCTCGAAGGCTCGAATACAAGAGCTCGATCATAGACGAGTCAACGGAAACAACAATATCTGAGTACAGACATAAGTTAAACAAGTGTGCCTTAAGAAGGCTAGCACAAACTGGGATACAGATCGAAAAAGGCGCAACCCTCCTGCCTGGGATCCTCCTAAACTACTCCTGGTCGTCGTCAGTGGGCAGCACGTAGTAGTAGGCACCTCCGGTGTAGTAGGAGTCGTCATCGAAGGTGGCGTATGGAACCTGAGCTCCAACATCTGGTTGCGACAACCAGGTAGAAGGGATAGAAGGAAAAGAAGGGGAAGCAACCGTGAGTACTCATCCAAAGTACTCGCAAGCAAGGAGCTACACTACATATGCATGGGTATATGTGTAAAGGCCATATCGGTGGACTGAACTGCAGAACGCCAGAATAAGAGGGGGATAGCTAATCCTGTCGAAGACTACGCTTCTGGCAGCCTCCGTCTTGCAGCATGTAGAAGAGAGTAGACTGAAGTCCTCCAAGTAGCATCGCATAGCATAACCCTAACCGATGATCCTCCCCTCGTCGCCCTGTGAGAGAGCGACCACCGGTTGTATCTGGCACTTGGAAGGGTGTGTTTTATTAAGTATCCGGTTCTAGTTGTCATAAGGTCAAGGTACAACTCCAAGTCGTCCTGTTACCGAAGATCACGGCTATTCGAATAGATTAACTTCCCTGCAGGGGTGCACCACATACCCCAACACGCTCGATCCCATTTGGCCGGACACACTTTCCTGGGTCATGCCCGGCCTCGGAAGATCAACACGTCGCAGCCCCACCTAGACCAACAGAGAGGTCAGCACGCCGGTCTAAACCTAAGCGCACAGGGGTCTGGGCCCATCGCCCTTAGCACACCTGCACGTTGCGTACGCGGCCGGAAGCAGAACTAGCCCCCTTAATACAAGAGCAGGCTTACGTTCCAATCCGGCGCGCGCCACTCAGTCGCTGACGTCACGAAGGCTTTGGCTAATACCACGACGTCGAGTGCCCATAACTGTCCCTGCGTAGATGGTTAGTGCGTATAGACCAAATGGCCAAACTCAGATCAAATACCCAGATCTCGTTAAGCGTGTTAAGTATCCGCGAACCACCGACCAGGGCCAGGCCCACCTCTCTCCTAGGTGGTCACAACCTGCCCTGTCGCTTCGCCTCAAAGTAACAGTCGGGGGCCGTCGGGAACCCAGGCCCACCTCTACTGGGATGGAGCCACCTGCCTCTTCAGCCCCCATCTCCGAACAGTATCATAAGTAATGTAACTGTGTAAAGTATATTGTATGCCCGTGATCACCTCCCGAAGTGATCACGGCCCAGTAGTATAGCATGGCAGACAGACAAGAGTGTAGGGCCACTGATGGAACACTAGCATCCTATACTAAGCAGTAGGATAGCAGGTAATGGTAACAACAGTAGTAGCAAGGACAGGCTATGCATCAGGATAGGAATAACGGAAAGCAGTAACATGCTACACTACTCTAATGCAAGCAGTATAGAGAAGAGTAGGCGATATCTGGTGATCAAAGGGGGGGCTTGCCTGGTGGCTCTGGCAAGAGAGAGGGGGCGTCAACACCGTAGTCGTACTGGGTAGCAGCGGCGTCGGTCTCGGTGTCTAGCGAGAGAAGAGGGGGAAGAAACAATAAATATATCGCAAACAAATGCATGACATGACAAGGCGTGATGCTAGGTGTGCCACTAACGCGGTACGAGGTGGTAGCGGTGAAGGGGGAAACATCCGGGAAAGTATTCCCGGTGTTTCGCGTTTTCGGACAGATGAACCGGAGGGGGAAAGTTGCGTGTTCGCTATGCTAGGGATGCGTGGTGGAGGAACGAGCTGCGTATCCGGGTTCGCCTCGTCGTTCTGAGCAACTTTCATGTACAAAGTATTTTCATCTGACTTACGGTTTATTTTATATTAATTTTCAAAAAAAATTTAAACAATTCCTGAAATTATTTTAATTATTAATAATTCAAACTCATTAAACCTAAATGCAATGGTTACCCAAAGCGTGTACCCATAGTGTGCTTAGGGGCTGACAGCTGGACCTGGTCAACTATCCAGTCTTAGTTTGACTGGACCGTTGACTGGTCAAATGGGTCAGACCTCACATGTCAGTGCCCCTGCTTTAATTAACAGTGTATTTATTTACTGATTAGACTAACTAAGCTGCAGGTCTCACTGTTAATGTGATTAGGCTAATTAACTAATTAGTAATCATTTAATTAATTAAGCCACTAATTATTTACTTTATTATTATTTCTTTTTTTTCTTTTCTAATGGGGTCGGCCACACACTAAGAGCACACACGCACACACACCACGCAGCACACTCGGCCATGGCCGTGGCTGCAAGGAAGATGGACGCGAGAGAGACTGAACTCACATTCACTGATACATCACGAGTGTACATATATACAACCCATGCACACGCAGGTGAGGCCAACTAACACCATAACAAACTCCACTAATCTAGTAGTATACACGCAGTATGACCAGATGACCAGGTAAGTATTCACGTACGAGCAGGCGGTAGAATAGGATTCTCCAACAGTGGTCATGGCCAAAACGAGCAGCAGGCAGCAGGAACAGAGTTTTAGCGGCAGCAACGGCAACACATGAGGCAGCGGCCACGAGCAGCAGCAGTTGGGAGGCGCGCGGCAAGAGCAGCAGTAGACGCAGGCGGGCGCGGCGCGGCCGCGCGTGGCGGCAGCAGGAGCAGCGCGAGCAAACACTCACGTACGTACTTACGCGTACAAGCGGACTCGGATGAGCTCGGGACGGCAAACGGCGACCAAATCAAGGCTGAGGAAGGGGGAATCCGGAGGAGAAGCTTACCAAGGAGCCGGGGACGTGGTCGGGGGGGCTGGGGACGGTCGGGGTCGAGCGAATCGACGACGGCGGCCGTCGGTGCAGGATGTCGAAGACGAGATCGATGGCGGCGAATCGGTGCGGCTCCGCTCGATTTGATGCTCTGGATGGACGAGGTCGACGATGGCGATCCTCCTGAACTCGTCGGTGCGGCGAGCGGTGGCCGGTGGCCGCGGGCTTGACGACGGCGTGGTGACGTCCCGCCCGGCCGTCAAAACAGAGAGAGGGGGAGGGGTGAGCGAGAGGCTGTGGGGAGAGCGCGAGCGAGGGGGATCTAGGGCTAGGGTTAGAGGGAGGGGGCATCGGGGTCTTGTAGGCCGGGGTCGCCGGCCGGATGGCCGCCACGACGTCAGCCGGTGCCGTGGCGGGCATCGGCTCTGCCCACGACCCCCTCTGTGAACAGAGGAGGAGGCGACGTGGGGAGTGGGCTGGCCTGGCCTGGCCAGCTGGGCCTTGGCCCAGGGGAGGGGGTTTTCCTTTTCTCTTGTTTTATTTTCTGTTTTGCCCTTTTCTTTTTTTGTTTCTTTTAGTTACCTCCTGTTTTCCATTTAAAACTTGAACCAAATGACTTTTGTAAAAAGTGGAGCCTTGACATATAAATACTATGCAATAAGCTGCACTGCCACCAAAAGTCTAGTCCCCATATAATTTAGTTTGATACTTTATTAATTAGTAATGGCATTTAAATCATTTTGATTGATCCTATTTTATTTATATTAGAGCATTTAAACACTTTATAAAAACGTGCTCCTCCATCATAATTACTTATGCATTATTTGACACAACCCGAACAATTTAGTTTTGATGTTCGAAAACTTTTGTGGTTTGCCATATTTTGAATTAGAATTTTGAATCCGGTTTTGAACTAACGTGAGGTTAACAACAGTAACCCTGGTGACGTGGCATCATTAGCAGGGAATTACTGTAGCAACTAGGTGAGCAAACTATATGATGCAACAACAACAAACAAGGAAGCAAGCAAGAGAAGTAACACTAAAGAGTTTGCACAAGTAAAGGTAAGAGATGACCAAGAGTGGATCCGGTGAAGACGAGGATGTGTTACCGAAGTTCCTTCCTTTTGAGGGGAAGTACATCTCCGTTAAAGCGGTGTGGAGGCACAATGCTTCCCAAGAAGCCACTAGGGCCACCGTATTCTCCTCACGCCCTCACACAATGCGAGATGCCGTGATTCCACTATTGGTGCCCTTGAAGGCGGCGACCGGACCTTTACAAACAAGGTTGGTGCAATCTCCACAACTTAATCGGAGGCTCCCAACAATACCACGAAGCTTCACCACAATGGACTATGGCTCCGTGGTGACCTCAACCGTCTAGGGTGCTCAAACACCCAAGAGTAAAAATATCCGCTAGGGATAGGTGGGGGAATCGAAAATCTCTTGGTGGAAGTGTAGATCGGGGCCTTCTCAACCACTCCCAAGCAAATCAACAAGTTTGATTGGCTAGAGAGATAGATCGGGCGAAAATGGAGCTTGGAGCATTAATGGAGCTTGAGGGGGAAGCGATAGGTCAATGGGGAAGAAGGGGACCCCCTTTTATAGTGAGGGCAACAATCCAACCATTGCCCCACTAAACAGCCCCGCAGAGGGTGGTAGTACCGCTTGGGTGGGCGGTACCACCGCTGAGCTAGCGGTACTGCCGTTCCACCTAGCGGTACTACCGCGCAAAGGAGAGAATCAGGGACCTGGACGCAAAGCGGTACTACTGTGGTGGTAAGGGCGGTACTACCGCTGAGCCAGCGGTACTACCGTTCCACCTAGCAGTACTTCCGCGCAAAGGAGAGAGGCAGGGACCTGGACCTAGAACGGTACTACCGCGGTAGTAAGGGCGGTACTACCGCTGAGAAGCGGCACTACCGCCTCTACTGCCGCAACTAGTGCCGCAAAACCCGATACGAGAAAAAGAGCCCTCGAGTCAAGGCGGTAGGAACCTGGCAAGCCAGCGTAGTACTGCTGCGGAGTCACCGGCGGTACTACCGCTGCGGAGCGGTACTACCGCTTGTGACCCCTCAGCGGTACTACCGCTGGGTACCACGGTACTACCGCTGGGACCCAGACAAGACACACAAGCAGAGAAAAGATCTCTCCATCGAAGTGGAAGGGCTCGAAGGGTGAGAAGTGGATGTGTACGTGTTGATTCCACCCAAGCAATACCACAGCGGACCCCTCTTGATAGTACAGTGCCCTCTACGCAACTAGTCCACAGAAAGAGAAACGAAAGAGCTACACCATCTTGAATGACACTCCGAGGGGAAGAAATCGTCTCGTACCAAGGATGAATCTCTGAAATGCTCAAAGCACACAATTAGTTCGCAAATACGTTGTCATCAATCACCAAAACCACATCGAGAGAGATATGCCTCAACAGGCGCCGTTATCGGATGAGCCAAAAGCTCTTCCTCAGGATTGTGAATTCCATCCGGGAGTTCGACAATTACTTCAAGTGCAAGATGGATTGCACCGGCAAACTTGGATTCACCTCGATCCAGAAGTGCATGACAGCGATGAGGATGCTTGCATATGGAGCTCCCGGTGATTCACTCGACGACTATGGGCGCATGGCCGAGTCCACCAGCATAGAGTGTTTCTACAAGTTCTGTCGGGCAGTGGTGGCAGTGTTTGGACCGCAATACTTAAGAACACCCAATGCGAAGACACTGCTCGGATCCTAGCACGGAATGCAGCAAGAAGATTTCCTGGGATGCTTGGAGGCATCGACTGTATGCATTGGAAATGGAGGAATTGCCCATTTGCTTGGCAGGGGATGTACAAAGGCGTCAAAGGTGGTTGCAGTGTGGTACTTGAGGCGGTGGCCACACAGGACCTCTGGATTTGACACTCCTTCTTTGGTATGCCAGGAACTCACAATGACATCAACGTGCTGCAGTGCTCTCCTGTCTTTGCCAAGCTTGTTGAAGGTCACTCTTCTTCGGTGAACTTCGAGATCAATGGGCGGCACTACAACAAGGGGTACTATCTAGCTGATGGCATCTATCCGAGATGGTCGACATTTGTGAAGACCATCTCAAACCCTGTGCCAGGAGGCAAGAATGCCTGGTTTGCGAAGATTCAAGAGGCTTGCAGGAAGGATGTCGAGCGGACATTTGGTGTGCTCCAATCTCGATTTGCTGTTGTCCGGTACCCCGCTCAGACCTGGTCGAAAGATCAAATGTGGGAGATCATGACTTGCTGTGTCATCTTGCACGACATGATCATCAAAAACGATCAAGAAGACCTAGTGTTTGACACTGAACCATACTACAGGCAAGGCCCTCTAGCCGAAGTTGATCACCAACTACCGGCAACCTGGACTGCCTACCTTAGTATGCGTCGGGAGATCCAAGACCCACAGGTGCATCATCAACTGCAGCAGGATCTGATAGAGCACCTATGGAGGCTCAAGGGCGACGCCGGGCGCGACGTGTGATGAAATATGAGTTTTTATTTGTTGAACTATATAATTTGTATTGAACTATTTGTTGTTGCACTATTTGATTTTCTGTGATGAACTATGTGATACAAAAATATTTATATGCTGATAATTCAACGCCGTACCATGGCGAACCCCGTCGAATATGGACCTATTCTCGCCCATATGGGCTCTTAATTCGCCGAAAGTGAGTCAAAAAGTGAACCAATATCGATGCCTGGGGCAACCTGGGGGCGATGGCTGGACGGCCAACCGGCCCCTGCGCCGATTTAGCGCCAGCTCGCCCCCAGAGGGCGCGTAAAAGCGCGGCCTGGGAGGCCAACAGCTGGAGATGCTCTTAGCGTCCTCATTCTTGAATCAAGACAAGACAAACTTGAGTTTTATGTTGGTTCGAGTGGAACAGAACACCAATGGACAAACTATACATGACCTTCCACTGTTAACCAGTTTTGACAACTTTGATGGGTTCTTAAAAAACGTTTGAGATAAGATAAGAGGATCGTTCATGAGAGCCCTTGTACAAGCGGGAATAATGCTACATCAACAAATTCTCTAATGAGTTTAACGGACTATTTATGTGGACCATTAGAATTCAAAATTGGGGGAGGAAGGGGGTCCATCCAAGCTGAAATTCAGGTGGTGCAAAGATTAGTTAGAAGGAGAATTTTTTTTTGCGAGGAAACTTCTCATCTCATTTTCAATCATGAGAGTACAATGAACATTAGAAATAATAAAAATTACATCCAGACCCATAGACCACCTAGCGACGACTACAAGCACTGAAGCGAGCCGAACACGCGCCGCCGTCATTGCCCCTCCTTCGCCGGAGTCGGACACAACTTGTTGTAGTAGACAGTCGAGAAGTCGTCGTACTAAGGCCCCATAAGACCAACGCATCAGAATAGCAACAGCCGCCGATGAAGAATAAGGTAGATCGAAATGATCCAATCCGAAGACACACGAACATAGACGAACAACAACCAGATCCGAGCAAATCCACCGAGGATAGATCCATGGGAGACACACCTCCACAAGTCCACCAACGATGCTAGACGCGCCACCGAAACGGTGGCTAGGTGATGAGACATTTATTTCATCTTCAAGGAGACGCCGTCGTCTCACCTTACTGAGCAGAACATAAACCCTAACAAATCTGAAAGAAAGGACTAACAACGAAGCCCTCCCGCTGGCCCTTGCGAGGATCCATCGTGCCCCATGGCTTTAGGGCCACCGGAGACAAGGCGAACCTAAGCGGAGCCGGCGAGAGACACAAACCCTAGCTTTTTTTTAGGAGAAGGCGGCGGCTGCCTGTTTCTGTCTTTTGTTTCTATAACAATGAGTTAGAAGGAGAATCTGTAACATGGCCGGAATGGGTCCGTATGTCTAGTATTATTGTACGAGCGGTGGTTTCGCCCTTCTCATGGAGGCGGCTGCTTGACGGTCCTCTCAGCCATAAGCTCCATGTTAAGCTTGGTGGAGTTTTCAGGATTTGAGAGCTTAGTGCTAAGTAATGCTACACATATGTAATGAACAATGTGGCGATTTGTGATTGGAGATGAGGGAGGAAGGGGCCACCCCGGAATGGGGTTGGGTTAGTTGGAACTTTGCATAAGACTTTCGTATAAGCATGTAAATGGCAAATAAACGGAGTTCGTAAGTACTACCGTTTAATTAGTTTTAGCTAGCTCAGTAGTTCATCTTAGAAAACAAACTATTAAACTATTAGATCTTAAGTGAGTTTAAACAGGATTAAACGGAAACGGTTTACATCCCTACTCCCTTCGTCCACAACTAAACGTACATTTGTCATTCAAAATTTTGACCGCGGTGGTCGATAGATCCGCCGGATCGTCTCATCTCGTCGCCGCTGCTCGCCAGCTTCATTACACTGTTGACTCGACAAGTGTACAAGCATCCATGCATGCAAAATTCCTGACTTCTCCACAGCGGCGATAATGCCCAACCGCTTCGTGGGCTCTGCTGGGCACCACGGCGCCTTTGCATTCAATCGAGCCATTTAAAGGTTCTACCTACGTACTCCCTCCGTAAGTCATTCGCGTAGTTTTAGGTCATCGATTTGAGGAATTAAATATGTGTTATATGTCATGAAAAATATATTATTAGATTTCCACGCAGATGTAGTTTCTAAATATATATTTTTAGTCACATATAATACATATTTAGATAGTTAAATTATCGACCTAGAACTACGCGAATGACTTATACACCGGGACGGAGGCAGTACTATGATATGCTCTGAAAATAGCAAAGCCGGGTCGGTACAAGCCCCGAGCTAGTGCTTCATGGCTGCCTGATCTGTGTCCCGACTCGAGCAGGGGCTTAGCTGTTGCGGGCTTGTAGTTAATGGCAGCAGGACTTGCTTAGTACTGCATCTTCGTTCCTTTCTTGTGCTTCGATCTGCTCGCGAGCTACCCGAGTCCATGCCTCAGTTGGAAGAGATTGTCTCGACGGCCGGCGGGGCAGGCTCGCCGCCGCCGCCGCCGCTGTGGTTTCTGGTCTTCCTCGCCCTCGGCCTCCACGCCGTTGTTGTATCCGCCGCGACCTTCCTCGCGTGGCTGTACCGCGCGTTCCTCCGGCGGGGGAAGGACCTTGGCCTGCGCTACGGCGCGTGGGCGGTGGTCACCGGCGCCACCGACGGCATCGGCCGAGCGCTGGCGCTCGAGCTCGCGCGCAGGGGGCTCCACCTCGTCCTCGTCGGCCGGAACCCCGCCAAGCTGTCCCGCGTCAGCAAGGAGGCCAAGGATGCGGCGCCGTCCTGCATGGTCAAGAGCGTGGTGTTCGACCTCGCCGGCGACGCGACGGAGCTGTCGCTGGGCGCTGCGAGGGTGGCGGTGGCCGTGAAGGGGCTCGACGTGGGCCTCCTGGTGAACAACGCCGGCGCGACGTACCCTTGCGCGGCCTACTTCCACGAGGTGGAGACCCCGGTGTGGGAGGCCGTGGTGCGGGTGAACGTGGAGGCGGCCACGCGGATCTCGCGCGCCGTCGTGCCCGCGATGGCGGGCAAGGGGAGGGGCGCCATCGTCAACGTCGGGTCGGGGTCGTCCGTGGTGGTGCCGGCGTTCCCGCTCTACGCCGTGTACGCGGCAAGCAAAGCGTAAGTACGATGACTCATGCAGATCCATCTTTGCGTAGTAGGTTCTGGGTCCACACGTGTGTGGGGGGATACCTCTACCTCTCCACTTGGCGACGGCAGCCTGCGAGGCCCCGATCGTGCTTGCACTGCCCCTCCGTTCAAGCGTTGCCTTGCCGGCTACAATTGCTCGGCACTGTAGTGTGCCATTCCGACGAGACGTATAAAATATTCTGGCAGTGGCAGCAGAGAACTAGAAGGATGTACAGTATGTGTGTGATATGACAGGGTCATCCAGCTGAACACATTAAATAGGCATCAAATCCCAATAGTAGGGTGAGTCAGACAGATCTAAAAAAACACATAAAATGTGAGGACACATGATCCAACTGACAGTGAGCCAAACGGATTGTCTAGACACCCCAGAGTTCCTCATGTTTAGTTCTGATTTGTGAAAACTCAGGTGTCTGAACTGATCCACAGACGTTTGATGCAAAGCGTTGCAAGGCAAAAAGTGGCTGAACCAATGAGATTCGGAGGTTTAGAGGCATTTTGATGCACACCGTTGGAGTTGCTCTTAAGATCTCAATTTTAATGATATATTAGTAAAAACTTCCATGCAGTAGCCCTGTAGCCTGAAACTTTCATAGCGTTTTCGTTTTGCAAAATGCTTAGAGCATGTCTAACAGAGCCCTTAAAAACTCAACCTTCAAAACCAGTTTAAGGGATGAGAAAATGTCGTTTTGAAGGCTGAAAATCCTTGGCGCAGATCAGTGCTCTCAAACCAACCCTCAAAATCTCTGTCTCGTCGTCCTTTTCGTCTGCACGAAGGGAATCGAGCCGGACGCTCGGGAGCGAGGGAATCGTCTCTGTCTTCATCAACGTCGTGTACTGCTCACCGCCGGAATGCGTCGTTGTTCATCGACGTGGGTGCCCGACCGCCACTGTTTTTGGCCGACGTGGGTGGCCACCACCATCTCCGCGACGGCGGGGTGGGGTGGGGGTGGCGGGGGGGGGGGGGCGGGGGGGGGGGGCGGGCGCCGGTGTTGGCGCGGGGGCCGTTGCCGGCGGCGGCGCAGTGGTGAGAGGCAGTTGGGGAAATTTCATTCCCGCGCAGCTCGTTGATCAAGTGAGGATTGGCCCTGGAAATTGCCCTCCAACCCTCACTAGTGCAGGTTGGCCTCAAACTTGAGGGTTCGGTCTGGAATTTTTTTTGAGGGTTTAGGGATTTGAGGGTACTAATCTACGTCTTTTTTTTGCCCAATCCTCAAACTGGCAGTTATTTTGAGGGTTTGACCAGTTTGAGGGCTCTGTTAGACATGCTCTTAGTTACTGTTTGTTGTGAGTATAATGATATGTTAAATATGTTTCAGGCTACAGGGCTCCAACATGTGTCCCCATGTGGTTTTGTTTTTTGGGGGTCTAATCTTCTGTCCACGTGGCCTACTTAATCGACGGAATCAATTGATTCCATTTCTACAGTTCATCTGATCATTACTTTTTAAAATACTTCTAGTAACCAAATCATATTAGATGGCAACTGTTCATAACACCAGTAAAACTTTTGCAAGTCTATGTCTTCGTTGAGATTTTCTTAAGTCTCGGTTGATTTAGAAAAGCACAACTTCAGTTCAGTGGAGTTGCATTTTTTTAATTAAATTGATTGAGAAGATCTCGGTTGATTGAGACTTCGAAAAACCATAACTTTATGCATTATCTTTTATATTATGATGAATCTCCGGTGTTTCTCCTATCGTTATATGCAGATACTAAACATATCACTACTTTTGCATGACCTGAATTGTGTTTTTGTTGGTTTGTGTGTGAATTACGATTATTTAGTTTTGTTTTAAGAAAAAATAACTTCCTAGACTTTGATGTTTTTCTGTGTTACGTTCCACACATGTTCCCTTCAAATCTACTCCCTCTGTTACTAAATATATATATTTTTAGAGATTTCAATACAAACTAAAATACGAGTGTATATAGATCTACTTTGCAGTGTAGATTACTCATTTTGATCTGTATGTATTCTATATTAAAATTTCTAAAAAAAACTTATATTTAGAAATGGAGGGAGTACATTGTTTGGCAGACACCTTTTAATCGACATTTCTTTTGTGTGCTGGTAACCTTTGGTGAAACTAAGTCAAGTTTGGCGCTCTCCGAGAGAAAAAAAAAGGTTCAGTGCATGGTAGTCCTATGCTAAACATAGTAGTACTACCATCATATTTGCACTACCGATTGGTCGAATAAAAGCAGCTTGGACAATAGTGGATCAGCCAATAGTAATATGTTTGGAATTTTTTTTAAAAATAGTACTATGTTTGGTACATCTACCACCGGGCCCAAGCACACAAGGCATATTAATGCACACCTAATATGGCCATGGATGATGGGAAGATTATCGTTCTTTCAATAAACAACGTACGCCGTAATCAGTGGAGCAAACGGATACTCCCTCTGTTTCAGTTTACAAGTCCTACGCGTATATTTAGATTGTCAATTTTATCATCCTAATATAAATTATATAACACAAAAATTATAACGTTTGAAAATAGAACATCTGAAGTTTATATCGGTATATTTTTTGTAGAAATAGTATTCAAATTAAATACTACGTATCATTTATGTACAGTAAAGCCAGTTTCTCGCTCCCGAATTAAATACTTTGAACTCATAGTTCCAAAATCGGGGAAAATTTGATGTGATGACACCGAACTACCCATAATTCTATTTTAAATATAGGATAATCTTTCGGCCTCTGCTTCGGTCGATGCGCACAACCATCAACCGATGATGTTGAACAGTCCATGGTGATGCACACCGTTTTTGATATGTGTTCTATTGGGTACACCTCTAATATGAACTTTGCTTTTAGCACGAGGAGGGTGAGATTCAGCATTACGTGTTGCTATTTCTAATTTCTACATTTGGCCACCCTGTTAGGTATATTGATCAACTATCTCGGAGTCTAAGCGTCGAATACAAACAGTACGGAGTGGATGTCCAATGCCAGGTATGCATGCATGCAGTCTCCTCTTCATCTTTACATAGAAAATCCGAAATAGTTTGCGTCGACTAGTGAAATGCACACAAACTTCATGGATCACCAAGTAATTCTGTACTCGGTGTCACAGAAGACAGAATAAACGCACTTTGGAATTGAATTGAAATATCCTAGTAAGTCACAGATTAGTGTGATGCACTGCAGATTCCTTTGTACGTGGCCACCAAGATGTCGCCTGTTAAGGGCCACTCTCCGTTCATACCATCGCCCGAGGAGTACGTCAAAGCTGCCATTCGCTGCATTGGCTACGAGCCGAGATGCGTCCCCTACTGGCGCCACTCCGTCCAGTGGTTCTTGGCGTCTCTGGCGCCAGACTCTGCTCTCAATCTGTGGCGTCTCCGGGTTGGTGTCCGCAAGAGAAATGAGATGAGAGCTCTGCTCGGAGAGAAGGAACTCAGCTGAACAGCCCATGGTGTTTGTGAAAAGAAACTGTAAAGTCGTGATGTGATCTGTTTATTTTATGTGGGGAATGATTTGGATAGTTGTCAACAGCGGCTTTTGGTTTATGTTTAGGCTTTGCTCGGGAAGTTGATTATTCCGGAGTTTTCTCTCGTATATGTAATTAACGTTTGTTCTCTTGTCAATGTTTTTCTGAAAAGTGCAATTTCTTTGTTGGATCATGATGGATGAAGATTTTCGGCGATTGATTTTTTGTAAGATTACAACATACTCCGTCTGATGGCGCGGCATGGATCTTGGCGCAAGGTTGGCGCCACATCACACCCGTGGAACCATTTGCTCACTAAGCGAACCATGTGAACGTCAAACGTCGATTTGCCCACACAATGACACAACGACCCTCACCCACTTGCCAAGCAATTCCTCTCATTCCCCTTGTCCGTTCCCAGACCCAGGCTAAGAGGGAGATGGAGAAGCATCGACAACCATTGTATGGTTGTGGCAGCGTGGCGATGTTAGGGCCGAAATGTTGACGAGCTGGAGTTGGAGTCACTTGGGTTGTCGCTGCCGTCATGGAAGCGGGTGCACTACGCCACAACACTTAATTAGGGATAATTAACTATTGGTAGAAATGCCTGAAAAAGGTTTAAAAATCTGTTGGGACATTTTTAACTGCCGGTACAAGTACCTAACGACACGATAACTGACGATAGAACTGTAGAAACGAGGGCACACATACTGTTAGTAATAATGGCCAACCTTTAGGGCCCACTATGTGTTGGGAGAACTTAACCACTACTCAATATCTGCGAGGGATTTTATTTGACGCAAGATGTAAATAATATCAGACCTAAGCGTGCACTAACGAGAGGGAAAACGCAGTTAGAAGGCGGACTAACTATCCGCCGGCATACGATTCCCCTAGGTAGCTAGGGTTCCACCTATCCCCGTGCGGCGCGCCGCTAGGGTTCCACATATATCACATCTACACCAAATTCTCACGTACGGACTCTCCGCGACGGTCTGTGCGTGATCCCAGATAGCCGTTGGCTCCCCTTGACGGACTGCATGGCGGGAAGAGGGATTGGAAAGGCGCCGGCGGGCGATGCGTCAGGAAGTGGAGGTGGGCGCGATGCGCGAGGAACATATGCAAATCTGAAAGATAGGTTTTCAAGGCTGAACCTTCATGAAGAGGAAGAAGAGGATCTGGATCTGTCAGGAGAGATTGAAGGATTAATAGAAGAAACACGTTGGATTGCAATTTTTAGGGTTTATACGTCCAAACCCTTCAGTCATGTCGCTTTGTATAAGGAGATGAGGAACGCCTGGTCGCCGGCGCAGGGAGTGATCTTTAAGGATAAGAAACCAAACATCTTCCTTGCCCATTCATGTGCTTGGGCGATTGGAATCGCGTTATGAACAGCGGCCCATGGCTGTTCAGAAACGCCGCGGTAGTGCTGGAAGAATATGATGGATTGACGAATGTAGAGGAGTACAAACTAGATCGGATTGCGGTCTGGGCACGCATAATTGGCATACCGGATGGCCTCATGAAGAAAACAGAGATTGCTGAGAAAATAGCCAGGAAGGTGGGCATCCCCCTATCAAAGTTGTTGTCAATGAGGGTCGTATCAACCCAGCAAAATACTTGAGAGCCCGAGTGCACATAATGCTGGACACCCACATTGTTCGGTTTGTTCTGCTGACGTTGAAGGAGAGTAAAAGGTACCATGTTGAATACGAAAAGCTGCCTGATTTCTGTGATTTTTGTGGCCTGATCGGACATCTGGTAACTGAATGCGGGGATGGCATGCACAAGGCAGAGGATTGGGAGTGGGGAGATTGGCTTCTGGTGAACTTTGATGGTCCCTCTGGTGGATCTGGCAGTGGTAGAGGAAGGACAAACATGGGAAGACCTAGGGAGAGGGATGATCTGGGAAGAGGAAGAGGTAACTCAGGTGACCCAAATTCTGAAGAAAATAATGATATGGAGCTAGATCATGGGAGGTCGAGTAACCAGGGGGCTGTTGTCCCGATGGAAAAAAAGGCTTATTGGTCAAGATGGAGTGGTGCTACAACATGGTGGGAGGGATGGCTTAACTCCACCACCAGGATTTGTCAATGAGAAAGTTGGGCTGCTCAAAGCTGGGAAAAGTGCAATAGTGGAGAAGAGCCAGATGAGTACACCAGAAAAGATTCACGATCCTAAGAGGCTGAGGGCGACATCAGCTGCAGCTAGCCTACCAACTGATGAATCGGCGATACCCCTTGAGGGTGATCACCGGGGCCAATGAAGATTATAAGCTGGAACTGTCGGGGCATCTTAGGCGCCCTGACAGTTCAGTCGCTTCTGGAGTTCCAGAGGCGGCATAAACCCGATGTGTTTTTTCTGTCTGAAACACACTTGGATGATGATAAGGCAGAAGCGCTAATGAGGAAACTTGGCATGGATGAAAGAATAGTTGCACCAAGCATGGATGGCAGAAAGGGTGGGCTCTTGATGGTTTGGAAGAAGGAGGTGATGATCTACTCCCAAACCACCACTCTTGCGGGAATTGATGTGAATGTGCATGAAACAAATGGAAACATATGGAGGTTGACTGGAATCTACGGAGAGCCTAGCTGGGAGCACAAGGACCGCACTTATCAGTACATCCGAGACCTGCATGCACACTCTAGGCTATCGTGGGTCATCATTGGTGACTTCAACAAGATCTTGCTATCCTCTGAGAAGGAGGGTGGGGTGCCACGACATCAATCCCGTCTGGCAACGTTCCAAGATGCTCTTTCTGACTGCTCCTTAGAGGATATGGGGTATGTTGGCGATAAGTTCGCATGGTTTATAGGCAGACTGAAGGAAAGCTTAGACAGAGTTGTTACAAACGTTGAATGGATGGGCATGCACCCGTATGCAGGCTTGTGCAACCTGGAGATGGGAAAATCTGATCATCGACCCATCTTGTTAGATACAGAATATCTCTCTGGTGTAGCAGAGAATAGACCCAAGTTCAAGCGACGTTTTGAGGCTAGATGGTTACAAGAAGAAACTGTTGAAGAGGCGGTAAGGACATCCTGGCAGAAGGCCGTTCACCAAGGCTTACACCCTACTGTGAAAGGGAAAATTGATTCAGTTCACCTTGATCAGCATGATTGGGATAGGAAAACGCTGAAAGGGCCTCGAGCCCGACTCAATAAAGCTCAGAAGAAGCTGGAGATACTCATGCAGGCACCATATACGGAGGAGGTCAGGGCAAAGCAAAAAGAACTCTCGGTCCTCATAAAAAAATTGGACCAAGAAGAAATTTTTTGGGCCCAGCAAGGTAGAGTTAGATGGCTACGGAAAGGCGATCATAATACACAATATTTTAATCAATTTGCCTCAGCGAGGAGAAGGAGAAATATGATTAAACGGCTTCGTAATAATAATAATGGGTGGACTGAGGGTAATGATAACCTTAGTCCACTGATTCGTGATTATTTTGATGGACTTTTTCATTCTGATGGTGCCGAATGTGATCAGCAATTGTTGCAGGCAGTGAAACCACGTGTTACACCTGAGATGAGTAGCTTGCTAACAGCAACATATACCCGGGAAGAGGTCCGAAAGGCACTATTTCAAATCGGGGACATGAAAGCACCTGGTCCGGACGGGCTACATGCAGTCTTTTATAAGAGATTTTGGCATATCTCGGGGGAGGAGCTCACTGATGAGGTCTTGGAAGCAATACACATGATAAAGATACCAGAAGAATGGAATCACACAAATATTGTGCTAATACCAAAGGTGGATAGTCCAGAGGTAATCACACAGTTCAGGCCTATAAGTCTTTGCAATGTGATTTATAAAATTATTTCAAATATGCATGCAAACAGGTTGAAGAAAGTACTCCCTGAGATTATATCCCCCACACAAAGTGCTTTTGTGCCAGGGAGACTTATAACAGATAATGTGCTAATTGCATATGGATGCTTCCATGCAATAAAGAAAAAAACCATGGCTCTAATGGGTATTGTGCTATCAAATTGGACATGGTGAAGGCGTATGATCGTGTGGAGTGGGGTTTTCTGAGGAAAATGATGTTAAAACTTGGATTTGATCCAGGTTGGATAGAGATGATCATGGAATGTGTCTCTTCGGTAAGGTATAAGATAAGGTTTAATGGTACAGAAATTGAAGATATATTACCCATTAGAGGTTTGAGGCAAGGAGACCCCTTATTTATTTCTGTTATGTTTAGAAGGATTATCAAGCATGTTGGCTCATGAGGAAGAGGTGGGTGGACTGGAAGGTATTAAAGTGTGTCGTAATGCACCATCCAGCTCTCATCTTCTTTTTGCAGATGATTTTCTCTGTGACGCCCGGATAATTAAGCTACAGTAACCCTCTACTAATGTTGCCATGTCACCACGATTATTGTTGATAATCTCGCGATGATTCAAAACTCGTTCAAATTCAAATTTGAAATAAAGTCAAACTAGAAGAGTTTACAAAAGTCAAAACTAAAATATTCTAAATGTAGCACGTAATTCATAATAAATATTGGTGGAGAAACCAAACCTTTAAAACATGTTTAAATGCTCAAAAGTAATTAACCCAGTGGCTAAAACAATTAAATAAATGACTTTTGTATTTTATAAAATCCTAAACTAATTTATTTGGAAGTCAAGCTTTTATGGCAGAGGCTTAATTTACAACACTAATCTAGGCACTAATTATTTATATTAATAGAGTTAAAATAAATTGGAAGTTAAAAGAAAACAGAAAAGAAAATAAATAAATGAAAGAAAATACAAAAAAAGAAAACAAACAAAAAAGAGGAAAGGAACCCCCCCCCTCCCGGGCCTCCGGCCCAGCAGGCCACCGGCCCAATTAGGCCACGACCCACCAGGCCGGCCCACCCCGCGCACTTCATAACCCCCATTCCCCTCGGTCCAACCCACCGACACCACACACCCCCTCCCGCAAAATATCCCCTCCCCCTCTCCCCCCGATTGGAACCGGATCGAGGATGGGAACCGCTCGCCGCCGCCGCCCGGAACCTCCACCGCCCGACGCGCCCCCGCTGCTCAACGCCGTCGTCGGATCGCCGCCTCGTCGGTTCTCCCTCACCGGACTGCCTCCTCTTCGTCGCGCCGTCACCGCTGCCCCCTCGACAAACGTTGCCCCGATCCCGGCACCACGTCGTGAGCCCGCGCCCCTCGCTCACCGCCCGCTTCCACCGTTCGTCAGCCGTTGCGGCGACCTCCTGGCCTCGCCATGGCCGCGGTCCCCGCGCTCGCTGGCCGAGTCGGGCACCTGCACGCTCGCGCCCTGCCTCCGCCGCTGCCCCGCCTTCCCTCACCACCACGCCGGTCGCCCTACTCGCTGCTCCGCGCTCGCGCTCCCCTGCCACCCCCCGTGGCGCCTCAGCGCCGGTCGCCGTCGCCGGCCACCGCGTCCCCGCGGTTGTGCCCGCTCACAGCGCTCGGGGCTGTCCCGCCCGCAGCCCCGTTAGCCGTGCCCGCTATGGCCCCCCGGGGCCTATGACATATGGGCCCCACGCGCAGAATGTTTTTTTAAATTATTAAAACAATAATAATAATAAATAAATAAAATAAATAATTAAATAAATAAATAACTTAATTAATCTTAATTAATTAATTAAAGAATTAATTAAACTATTTAATCCTGATTAGATTAACCTAACCACTAATTAAACTAATTGACCCTGTTTAATTAACCTCTTAATTAAATGTGTCAATGACGAACGGGACCCACGTGTCAGGTTGACCAGGTCAACTGCTGACGTCGTGCTGATGTCATGCTAATGTCAGCAAACACTATTCTGGATAATGTTGAATTAATTAATTAAATAAATCCTAAAATGATTTAAATCTTTTAAAATTAATATAAAATAAACCGTAGCTCGGATCGAAAAACTTTGTACATGAAAGTTGCTCAGAACGACGAGACGAATCCGGATACGCAGCCTGTTTGTCCGCCACGCATCCCTAGCATAGCAAACACGCAACTTTCCTCCTCTAGTTCATCTATCCGAAAACGCGAAACATCGGGAATACTTTCCCGGATGTTTCCCCCCTTTCCCGATATCACCTAGTACTGCGTTAGGGCACACCTAGCACCGCGTATTGCTATGTTATGCCTTGTGTTGCTTTGATTGCTTTGTTATTTATTGTGTTCCCCCTCCGTTACTTCTTTCCGGTAGACCCCGAGACTGCCAGCGACCCCCAGTTCGACTACGATGTTGACGACCCCTCTCTCTTGCCAGAGCAACCAGGCAAGCGCCCCCCCTTGATCACCAGATATCGCCTACTCTTCTCTATACTGCTTGCATTAGAGTAGTGTAGCATGTTACTGCTTTCCGTTAATCCTATCCTGATGCATAGCATGTCCTTGCTACTATTGTTGTTACCTTTACCTGCAATCCTAATGCTTAGTATATGATGCTAGTTTATCATCAGTGGCCCTACCTACTTGTCCATCTGCCATGCTATACTATCGGGTCGTGATCACTCGGGAGGTGATCACGAGTATATACTATATACTTTATACATGATACATGTGGTGACTAAACTCGGGTCGGCTCGTGGAGCGCCCATGAGTGATTCACGGATTGGGGGCTGAAAGGACCTTTGTCCCAACGGCCCTCTGTGTGGATATTTGTGGCGAAGCGATAGGGCAGGTTGAGACCACCTAGGAGAGAGGTGGTCCTGGCCCTGGTCGGCGTTCACGGTTATTTCAAGATAACACGTTTAACGAGATCTTGGTATTTGATCTGAGTCTGGCCACTGGCCTATACGCACTAACCATCTACGCGGGGACAGTTATGGGCACTCGACGTCGTGGTATTAGCCAAAGCCTTCGTGACGTCAGCGATTGAGCGACGCGCGCCGGATTGGACCGCGTAACGCAACTTCCTTTGTAATGGAGGTTGCTAGGTCTGCTCTCCGGCCGCGTACGCAACGTGTAGGTGTGCAATGGGCGATGGGCCCAGACCCCTGCGCCATAGGATTTAGACCGGCGTGCTGACCTCTCTGTTGTGCCTAGGTAGGGCTGCGACGTGTTGATCTTCCGACGCCGGGCATGACCCAGAAAAGTGTGTCCAGACAAAGGGGATCGAGCGTGTTGGGAATGTGGTGCACCCCTGCAGGGAAGTTGATCTATTCAAATAGCCATGTCCCTCGGTAAAAGGACGGCCCAGAGTTGTACCTTGACCTTATGACAACTAGAACCGGATACTTAACAAAACACACCCTTCCAAGTGTCAGATACAACCGGTGATCGCTCTCTCACAGGGCGACGAGGGAAGGATCATCGGTTAGGATTATGCTATGCGATGTTACTTGGTGAACTTACCATCTACTCTCTTCTCCTGCTGCAAGATGGAGGTTACCAGAAGCGTAGTCTTCGAAAGGACTAGCTATCCCCCTCTTATTCCGGCATTCTACAGTTCAGTCCACATATGATACCCTTATTCCATTTGATACCAATGCATACATATGTAGTGTAGATCCTTGCTTGTGAGTACTTTGGATGAGTACTCACGGTTGCTTTGCTCCCTCTTTTCCCCCTTTCTACTCGATTGCTGCGACCAGACATTGGAGTCCAGGAGTCAGACGCCACCGTCGACGACGACTACTACTACTCGGGAGGTGCCTACTACTATGTGCAGCCCGCTGACGACGACCAGGAGTAGTTTAGGAGGATCCCAAGCAGGAGGTCTGCGCCTCTTTCGATCTGTATCCTAGTTTGTGCTAGCCTTCTTAAGGCAAACTTGTTTAACTTATGTCTGTACTCAGATATTGTTGCTTTCGCTGACTCATCTATGATCGAGATCTTGTATTCGAGCCCTCGAGGCCCCTGGCTTGTAATATGCTGCTTGTATGACTTATTTTATTTGTAGAGTTGTGTTGTGATATCTTCCCGTGAGTCCCTGATCTTGATCGTACACGTTTGCGTGTATGATTAGTGTACGGTCAAATCGGGGGGCGTCACAAGTTGGTATCAGAGCCGACTGCCTGTAGGAATCCCCCTTCCACACTCCTTGGCCGAAGCTGAGTCTAGTCGATGAAAACTATTTTACTAACATGGCTGTGCGGCCCATGGGCACACGTCGCCATTGGGTGGTATTAGGATCTTTTATTCCTCATCTATGCTCTGGGACTCTGATCTCTCTTCTATTCAGATTAAATGATTTTGCTAAAAACAAAACTAACTCTAGGTTCTCGTAAATACTTTCTCCCGGAGAGCCCCTTAGTACAGATGATCATCTACTGCACGAGAAGATTCCGAAGATCCTTTATAGTGTTCTCTCAAGACTTTGTGTCATCGCTTTTTTGCATTCCCTACCGTTGTTATATCCTTAGGGATAACTACATACACTTGCCAGTCTTACGTTCAACCCCATTGATCTTGTTAATACAAGATGCCTCGAACTGCTCTTCGTTATTTCGAGAATCCTTTGATCTTGCCGCCTTGTAGTTCTTGCCCCATGAATACCCCCTACGGATAATTCCTCGCACTTACCGAGTATCCGCTCATCCCTAGTTGTTCAGGTGTTTCACAAAAGTCTTCAAAATACTGCTCGATCCTTCGAAAATCCTTAGCAGCTTTATTGCTCTGCAAATACTTGTCTACTCGCATTATGGATGCTTCCCATATGTTTGGCAATATTCATTAGTCTCCTTTGACACCATCATTTTGATCATGTTGATTCAACATGAGTGCGAATGCACGCAATCATCGGTTGATCCTTTTAAATTATCTTTCTGGCTCACATGTCATTTTGAACATGAGCTGGTTATCGACCAATCAAATTGCCGTTGATTGTACCCCTAAGTCTATTCAACTTATCCATTCTTAATCAGACTGTTGGCTTTTGATCCCTTGATTTGGGAATGATAATTCCTTTTGCATTTGAGCTTTGAATTAGTTTGTTGTTTCTATAATCCGATGCCCTTTCGTTCCTTCTTCCTCTGGTAGAGTACCGATACTCGCACCAGCTCCGTGGTAGACCACAAGACCCCTTGTTGGATTATTATCCGACAGTGTCCTTCATATTCAATAACCTGGTGAGCCTTTCCATGGGTATATAATGCCTTTAGTAATTTGTATCCTCTGCTGTGATAACCATACTCTACTTTTGAGCTTGTGTTATTTACTACTGAAGTTCATGGTATATGTTCTAAGAAGCCCCGATGGTTGAACCTATGCCTTCTCTAATCCGTGCGAACCCGAAAGTTTTCACGAGTCATACTCTTCTGGTATTTTGCCAGATAAAATTTCAACACTCAACTTCATCGAACGCGAGAAGCGAATGAAGGGTCATGCATCGGAGAAGTGGGATTCGACCTTGAACTTTGTGTTCATGCCCATGTATACGATGTAGATCTTATCATCGAAGCTTCTCTTAAATTAATTATTCCCTTGGTATAAGTTCACTTATATCTGGGAACTGGTCTTTTGCAATTGTGGTTCCGACCATATTGTTCTTCTTTGTTCCCATTTCTCGGACAAGTTGAAATACTTGTCTTCTACAGATCAATACATCTATCCAACCTCTATTCTGCTCTACCTGCGAGTATACCCTCTGGTATCTCGAGATTATCACGGAACTGCATAACTTCTTATGAGTTCTTCATCAAGTACTACATTCTCACTGATTCCAATTTTTCACGACCTCTGAGTTATTAAACACTCAAAGACACCGATAATTGAACCGAGTCCGCACTACGGTTCAACAACTCTTAGAAATCTTCTTTACTTACGAGTTTGTACCCGATCACGTCATTCCTAGCCTGTTTAGCTATATCATTATTGTGATGATTTTAACTATGCTACCTGGTCCTTCTTCCTGGAGCACAATCGATGATGAGCTAGGCTTACGTCGATCTTCCTCATCATATCATTTCGCCTTGAACCGCAAGCTTGGTTTTGAATTTGTGCCGTACGCGAGGTTCCAATAATCTTTCGCTTCATCATTCCTTTGACTTGATGTCATCGCCGATCGATTACATCTTCAGGTACTGCCAACAAATGTGTCGTCATCATCATCAACATTCTGAGCTCTTCCAGGATATCAATCAAATTCTTGATGGGAAATACCATCCTTGCCCTCAATGATTTGTGTTATCATCGACCACTTTATTGCCTTCTGTTCAACACAAACTTTTTCGTGTTTCATGTTATACCTTGAGATCCTTGCTATCCAGCATTTGTTCTTTACCTTGGAGTATTACCATCTTTTATGTCAAAGATGTCATGAGAATTTCACCACCTATTAAGAATTCTTCGAATGGTGATACTTCTCACCATCACCATTCTTTCTTGGTCCCCATGTTGATTCCAAAAATTGAACTGTGTCGTTTGGATTCCTTCCTTCTAGCAACCCTATTGCTTTGAACTTAATGGTTGACATTTCATCCTTAGACCATTGGTTATAGAATCACCATTATAACACCAGTCATGCTACCTAAGCCCATATTATGGGTGCACTTTTCAACCAATGATTAATTGTGTATGTTGTCCTCGAGCATACACCATTATACCATCTGTTTTGACAAATGTTGTCTCTTTGTTCACATAATTGTGGAAATCAATCTTGTTGGAAATCTCGATGAATTGTCGCTGAGACCATCAGCCCCCTCCTCATCCTATCATTGGTTTAATGATGGACTCTTGTTTTGGAACTTGCTTCCATAGTTCATTTCCCGAGAATCTTATAATGTCAACCCGTCAAATTGTGTTGCACCTTTGCTTCTCAGACATCCTGAGTCTGAGGTATCCTGACACCAATCAGATCTGAAACTCGGTCAGATATGATGGTTGGAACATAATTCCAATAGTTATAACATTGGTCTTTTATGACCCGGTAAGGAGATGTCATGCCTAGCACATCTGGCCGGAGGCTCTATTGTTACAGTTTTCCTTTTCAGCCAGGTTAAACACTCTTCCATGGGAAAATTGTAAGACTTATTCTACCAATTGTTACTGATGAATCCTTCGTGTATCCAAAGACTGACCTTTGCTTGAAGACCATGTCAATGCTATCTTGAATCATGTCTGTGCTACTCGATCATCAATAAGAGCATTTGAAGCAGAATGCTAAATTATCTTTATCAAGTATTCAAACACCGTTGTTTGGGTAATGACATGAAATTCCGCTCCCCTTACCTAAATGGTTTTCTACTTCTATCATGTCACAGATATCATGCTCTGCTTGTCCTTGGGAAGGATATACCCCTGAATAATGTGTTTAAACACATTTCCTTTCCATTGATCTATTTAATCTGATGATCACATTTTCCTTTCCATTGATTTGTTTAATCTTCCTCGTGATCCATATGATCTAAGCAGTAATATTCTTCTGCTTATGTAAGCACCTTGGTGTACAACCGTGTCAGTAAGACCCTGTTGCATTTGTTGATAGCATTCCGGTAACCGCCGATGGACGAGAACTTTGCCGATTGGTCCGCCTCGTTCAACGAGCAGGAAAATGGTTCTCTTCGTCCCTCGCCCTTGGTATCGATGTTGATGCTGACATAACCGACAGACTATCCTCTGACATGCCTTGCTTACATGGTCGTGCAAGATGTCAACGCCTTTCCTACTTTTAACCACATGGTGGGCCCATAACCCACAGTTCCACAGGATCGTAACCTGACTCTTATGTACCCCCTGTTCCCAAGGTTGTTCCTCGCGCATGGCCTCGTAGGTAATTCATGAGCCACCTTCCGAGAGATCATCAAAATCTGTTACCGGGCACAATACTTATTCCCGTTCCTTTGAGCCCCTTTCACGCCCTGTTTCAGGCATCGAATAGTTGCCTGCCCGCTCGAAACTTCCCATGATACTGTTGGGGAACGCAGTAATTTCAAAAAATTTCCTACGCACACGCAAGATCATGGTGATGCATAACAACGAGAGGGGAGAGTGTTGTCTACATACCCACGCAGACCGACTGTGGAAGCGTTGACGCAACGTAGAGGAAGTAGTCGTACGTCTTCCCGATCCGACCGATCCAAGCACCGTTACTCCGGCACCTCCGAGTTCTTAGCACACGTACAGCTCGATGACAATCCCCGGGCTCCGATCCAGCAAAGCGTCGGGGAGGAGTTCCGTCAGCACGACGGCGTGGTGACGATCTTGATGTTCTACTGTCGCAGGGCTTCGCCTAAGCACCGCTACAATATGATCGAGGTGGAATATGGTGGCAGGGGGCACCGCACACGGCTAAGGAACGATCTCAAGGATCAACTTGTGTGTTTAGAGGTGCCCCCTGCCTCCGTATATAAAGGAGCCAAGGGGGAGGGGGCCGCCGGCCAGGAGGAGGGCGCAGGAGGAGTCCTACTCCTACCGGGAGTAGGACTCCCCCCCCAATCCTAGTTGGACTAGGATTCCCCGAGGGGGAAAGAGAGAGGGGGGGCCGGCCACCTCTCCTAGTCCTAATAGGACTAGGGGAGGGGGAGGCGCGCGGCCACCTTGGGCTGCCCCTTTCTCCTTTCCACTAAAGCCCATCAAGGCCCATATGGCTCCCGGGGGGTTCCGGTAACCTCCCGGTACTCCGGTAAAATCCCGATTTCACCCGGAACACTTCTGATGTCCAAATATAGGCTGCCAATATATCAATCTTTATGTCTCGACCATTTCGAGACTCCTCGTCATGTCCGTGATCACATCCGGGACTCCGAACTAACTTCGGTACATCAAAATGCATAAACTCATAATAATTGTCATCGTAACGTTAAGCGTGCGGACCCTACGGTTCGAGAATAATGCAGACATGATTGAGACACATCTCCGGTCAATGACCAACAGCGGGACCTGGATGCCCATATTGGCTCCTACATATTCAACGAAGATCTTTATCGGTCAGACCGCATAACAACATACGTTGTTCCCTTTGTCATCGGTATGTTACTAGCCCGAGATTCGATCGTCGGTATCCAATACCTAGTTCAATCTCGTTACCGGCAAGTCTCTTTACTCGTTCCGTAATACATCATCTCGCAACTAACTCATTAGTTGCAATGCTTGCAAGGCTTATGTGATGTGCATTACCGAGAGGGCCCAGAGATACCTCTCCGACAATCGGAGTGACAAATCCTAATCTCGAAATACGCCAACCCAACATCTACCTTTGGAGACACCTGTAGAGCTCCTTTATAATCACCCAGTAACGTTGTGACGTTTGGTAGCACACAAAGTGTTCCTCCGGTAAACGGGAGTTGCATAATCTCATAGTCATAGGAACATGTATAAGTCATGAAGAAAGCAATAGCAACATACTAAACGATCGGGTGCTAAGCTAATGAAATAGGTCATGTCAATCAGATCATTCAACTAATGATGTGACCTCGTTAATCAAATAACAACACCTTGTTCATGGTTAGGAAACATAACCATCTTTGATTAACGAGCTAGTCAAGTAGAGGCATACTAGTGACACTAAGTTTGACTATGTATTCACACATGTATTATGTTTCCGGTTAATACAATTCTAGCATGAATAATAAACATTTATCATGATATAAGGAAATAAATAATAACTTTATTATTGCCTCTAGGGCATATTTCCTTCAGATACCTCATTAATTTGCTCTCGATATTTTCTTAAGTTTCAATTCGAGAGTTACTTTCCGCCACCTTCCCCGATGTTATCGACCAGGTAGTCAACCTTGCCGAGGTCCGTTCTCCCCGAATACTCCCGCTTTATTCTTTCGTAAGTATGATGGAGTTTCCGTAGAATGGATACCGACTTCATCATGATGACATGAAGCAGAGAAATGGAGACATCAACGTAATGGATCGACCTCTTCGAGAAGGACAACCAAGACCGAGAAGATTCGTTAGAATTTCGTAACCAAATCCTTTCCCCCTTACCCCCCCCCCCTCTTAAATCTCGGGACGAGATCTCTTGTAGTGGAGGAGAATTGTGACGCCCGGATAATTAAGCTACAGTAACCCTCTACTAATGTTGCCATGTCACCATGATTACTGTTGATAATCTCGCGATGATTCAAAACTCGTTTAAATTCAAATTTGAAATAAAGTCAAAATAGAAGAGTTTACAAAAGTCAAAACTAAAATGTTCTAAATGTAGCAGGTAATTCATAATAAATATTGGTGGAGAAACCAAACCTTTAAAACATGTTTAAATGCTCAAAAGTAAATAACCCAGTGGCTAAAACAATTAAATAAATGACTTTTGTATTTTATAAAATCCTAAACTAATTTATTTGGAAGTCAAGCTTTTATGGCAGAGGCTTAATTTACAACACTAATCTAGGCACTAATTATTTATCTTAATAGAGTTAAAATAAATTGAAAGTTAAAAGAAAACAGAAAAAAAATGAAAAAAAGAAAACAACCAAAAAAAGAGGAAAGGAACCCCCCGGCTCCGGCCCAGCAGGCCACCGGCCCAACTGGGCCACGACCCACCAGGCCGGCCCCCCCCCCCCCCCCTCCATAACCCCCTCCCCCGTCCAACCCCCGACACCACACCCCCCCGCAAAATATCCCCTCCCCTCTCCCCCCGATTGGATCGGATCGAGGAGGGAACCGCTCGCCGCCGTCGCCCGGAACCTCCACCGCCCGACGCGCCCCCGCTGCTCAACGCCGTCGTCGGATCGCCGCCTCGCGGTTCTCCCTCACCGGACTGCCTCCTCTCCGTCGCGCCGTCACCGCCGCCCCTCGACAAACGTTGCCCATCCCGCACCACGCCGTGAGCCCGCGCCCTCCTATCTCTCCCCTCCCCGGTGGCCACCGTGCCCCCTGCGGCTGCTCCTCTGGCGCGCTCGCCCGCGAGCCTCCCCTGCCGACCGCTTGCGCACGGCACACACTGCCGAGCCCTGGCCTCCATCCCTCTGCCCCGCACTCGCCGTTGCGCCTCCGGCCGGCCCAGTGCTTGCGCTCGTCGTGCCCGGACCGGCGCCCCGCTCACCACTGAATCGCACGCGGCCGCAGCCCCTTGCACGCCCCCGCCAGCCCCGATCAGCACGCGCGCTCACCGCCCGCTTCCGCCGTTCGTCCCGTCGTGGCGACCTCCTGGCCTCGCCATGGCCGCGGTCCCCGCGCTCGCTGGCCGAGTCGGGCGCCCGCACGCTCGCGCCCTGCCTCCGCCGCTGCCCCGCCTTCCCTCACCACCGCGCCGGCCGTCCTGCTCGCTGCTCCGCGCTCGCGCTCCCCTGCCACCCCCCGTGGCGCCTCAGCGCCGGTCGTCGTCGCCGGCCACCGCGTCCCCGCGGTGTGCCCGCTCACAGCGCTCGGGGCTGTCCCGCCCGCAGCCCCGTTAGCCGCGCCCGCTACGGCCCCCGGGGGCCTATGACATATGGGCCCCGTGCCAAAAACGTTTTTTGTATATTAAAATAATAATAATTAATAAAATTAATAATTAATTAATTAATTAACTTAATTAATCTAAATTAATTAATTAAATAATTAATTAAACTATTTAATCCTGATTAGATTAACCTAACCACTAATTAAACTAATTGACCCTGTTTAATTAACCTGTTAATTAAATGTGTCAATGACGAACAGGACCCACCTGTCAGGTTGACCAGGTCGAATGCTGATGTCATGCTGACGTCAGCAAACACTATTCTGGATAATGTTGATTTAATTAATTAAATAAATCCTAAAATGATTTAAATCATTTAAAATTAATATAAAATAAACTGTAGGTCGGATTGAAAAACTGTGTACATGAAAGATGCTCAGAACGACAAGACGAATCCGGATACGCAGCCCGTTCGTCCGCCATGCATCCCTAGCATAGAAAACACGCAACTTTCCCCCTCTGGTTCATCTGTCCGAAAACGCGAAACATCGGGAATACTTTCCCGGATGTTTCCCCCCTTTCCCGGTATCACCTAGTACTGCGTTAGGGCACACCTAGCATCGCGTATTGCTATGTTATGCCTTGTGTTGCTTTGTTATTTATTGTGTTCCCCCTCCGTTACTTCTTTCCGGTAGACCCCGAGACTGTCGGCGACCCCCAGTTCGACTACGGTGTTGACGACCCCTCTCTCTTGCCAGAGCAACCAGGCAAGCCCCCCCCCCTTGATCACCAGATATCGCCTACTCTTCTCTATACTTCTTGCATTAGAGTAGTGTAGCATGTTACCGCTTTCCGTTAATCCTATCCTGATGCATAGCCTGTCCTTGCTACTACTGTTGTTACCTTTACCTCAATCCTAATGCTTAGTATAGGATGCTAGTTTATCATCAGTGGCCCTACCTACTTGTCCGTCTGCCATGCTATACTATCGGGCCGTGATCACTCGGGAGGTGATCACGGGTATATACTATATACTTTATACATGATACATGTGGTGACTAAAGTCGGGTCGGCTCGTGGAGCACCCACGAGTGATTCACGGATTGGGGGCTGAAAGGAGCTTTGTCCCAACGACCCTCTGTGTGGATCTTTGTGGCGAAGCGACAGGGCAGGTTGAGACCACCTAGGAGAGAGGTGGGCCTGGCCTTGGTCGGCGTTCGTGGTTATTTCAAGATAACATGTTTAACGAGATCTTGGTATTTGATCTGAGTCTGGCCACTGGACTATACGCACTAACCATCTACGCGGGGACAGTTATGGGCACTCGGCGTCGTGGTATCAGCAAAGCCTTCGTGACGTCAGCGACTGAGAGGCGCGCGCCGGGTTGGACCGCGTAACGCAACTTCCTTTGTAATGGAGGTTGCTAGGTCTGCTCTCCGGCCGTGTACGCAACGTGCAGGTGTGCAATGGGTGATGGGACCAGACCCCTGCGCCATAGGATTTAGACCGGCATGCTGACCTCTTTGTTGTGCCTAGGTAGGGCTGCGATGTGTTGATCTTCCGAGGCCGGGCATGACCCAGAAAAGTGTGTCCGGACAAAGGGGATCGAGCGTGTTGGGAAATGTGGTGCACCCCTGCAGAGAAGTTGATCTATTCGAATAGCCGTGTCCCTCGGTAAAAGGATGACCCAGAGTTGTACCTTGACCTTATGACAACTAGAACCGGATACTTAATAAAACACACCCTTCCAAGTGCCAGATACAACCGGCGATCGCTCTCTCACAGGGCGACGAGGGGAGGATCATCGGTTAGGATTATGCCATGCGATGTTACTTGGTGAACTTACCATCTACTCTCTTCTCCTTCTGCAAGATGGAGGTTACCAGAAGCGTAGTCTTCGAAAGGACTAGCTATCCCCCTCTTATTCCGGCATTCTACAGTTCAGTCCACATATGATACCCTTATTCCATTTGATACCAATGCATACATATGTAGTGTAGCTCCTTGCTTGCGAGTACTTTGGATGAGTACTCACCGTTGCTTTGCTCCCTCTTTTCCCCCTTTCTACTCGATTGCTGCGGCCAAGACGTTGGAGCCCAGGAGCCATACGCCACCGTCGACGACGACTACTACTACTCGGGAGGTGCCTACTACTACGTGCAGCCCGCTGACGACGACTTGGAGTAGTTTAGCAGGATCCCAGGCAGGAGGCCTGCGCCTCTTTCGATCTGTATCCCAGTTTGTGCTAGCCTTCTTAAGGCAAACTTGTTTAACTTATGTCTGTACTCAGATATTGTTGCTTCCGCCGACTCGTCTATGATCGAGCTCTTGTATTCGAGCCCTCGAGGCCCCTGGCTTGTAATATGTTGCTTGTATGACTTATTTTATTTGTAGAGTTGTGTTATGATATCTTCCCGTGAGTCCCTGATCTTGATCGTACACGTTTGCGTGTATGATTAGTGTACGGTAAAATCGGGGGCGTCACACTCTCATACTTATGAAGGCAAACGTGCAGAATGCTAATGCTTTGAAGAGGGTTTTCGATGTATATTGTGCAAGCTCGGGACATCTTGTAAGCACGGCAAAATCAAGTGTTTTTTTCAGCCCCAACACAAGTGTAGCCGTGAGGGAAGAGGTGTGTAGAAACCTCGACATACTAACAGAAGCTCTCTCGTGCAAATACCTTGGTCTTCCTACAACTGTAGGTGTGGACAGAAGTGATTGTTTTCAGCATCTGATTGACCGAATTTGCCAGAGAATTAAAGGGTGGAAGGAAAAAGTATTGTCAGTCCAAGGGAAGGAAATTTTGTTGAAAGCAGTGGCCCAATCAATCCCCTCATATGCTATGTCAGTCTTTAAACTGCCAAAGGGAATCTGTAAATCAATAACAGATGAACTCGCAGTATTTTTGGTGGGGGATTGTGAGGAGAAGAAAAGGATGCATTGGTTCGCATGGTGGAAATTATGCATGCCAAAGAGGAAAGGAGGATTGGGGTTTAGAGGCCTTCATAGTTTTAATGTTGCTTTACTAGCAAAACAGTGTTGGCGACTACTCCAGAATCCAGAATCGTTGTGTGCTCAAGTTCTTAGTGCTAAGTGTTGGGGAACGTGGTAATTTCAAAAAAAAATCCTACGCACACGCAAGATCATGGTGATGCATAGCAACGAGAGGGGAGAGTGTGATCTACGTACCCTTGTAGATCGACAGCGAAAGCGTTAGCACAACGCGGTTGATGTAGTCGTATGTCTTCACGGCCCGACCGATCAAGCACCGAAACTACGGCACCTATGAGTTCTAGCACACGTTCAGCTCGATGACGATCCCCGGACTCCGATCCAGCAAAGTGTCGGGGAAGAGTTCCGTCAGCACAACGGCGTGGTGACGATCTTGATGTACTACCGTCGCAGGGCTTCGCCTAAGCACCGCTACAATATTATCGAGGACTATGGTGGAAGGGGGCACCGCACACGGTTAAGAACATGATCACGTGGATCAACTTGTGTGTCTAGGGGTGCCCCTTGCCCCCGTATATAAAGGATCAAGGGGGGGGGGGGTGCAGCCGGCCAGGAGGAGGGCGCGCCAGGAGGAGTCCTACTCCCACCGGGAGTAGGATTCCCCCCCCCCTTTCCTAGTTAGAATAGGATTCGGGAGGGGGGAAGAGGAGAGAGAGAAGGAAGGGGGGGCGCCGCCCCCCTCTCCTTGTCCTATTCAGACTAGGGGGGGAGGCGCGCGCGGCCCAGCCCTGGCCACCTCTCCTCTCTTCCACTATAACCCACTAAGGCCCATATACCTCACGGGGGGTTCCGGTAACCTCCCGGTACTCCGGTAAAATCCCGATTTCACCCGGAACACTTCCGATATCCAAATATAGGCTTCCAATATATCAATCTTTATGTCTCGACCATTTCGAGACTCCTCGTCATGTCCGTGATCACATCCGGGACTCCGAACAAACTTTGGTACATCAAAATGCATAAACTCATAATATAACTATCATCGAAACCTTAAGCGTGCGGACCCTACGGGTTCGAGAACAATGTAGACATGACCGAGACACATCTCCGTTCAATAACCAATAGCGGAACCTGGATGCTCGTATTGGCTCCTACATATTCTACGAAGATCTTTTATCGGTCAGACCACATAACAACATACGTTGTTCCCTTTGTCATCGGTATGTTACTTGCCTGAGATTCGATCGTCGGTATCTCAATACCTAGTTCAATCTCGTTACCGGCAAGTCTCTTTACTCGTTCCGTAATACATCATATCACAACTAACTCATTAGTTGCAATGCTTGCAAGGCTTATGTGATGTGCATTACCGAGAGGGCCCAGAGATACCTCTCCGACAATCGGAGTGACAAATCCTAATCTCGAAATACGCCAACCCAACATGTACCTTTGGAGACACCTGTAGAGCACTTTTATAATCACCCAGTTACGTTGTGACGTTTGGTAGCACACAAAGTGTTCCTCCGGCAAACGGGAGTTGCATAATCTCATAGTCATAGGAACATGTATAAGTCATGAAGAAAGCAATAGCAACATACTAAACGATCGGGTGCTAAGCTAATGGAATGGGTCATGTCAATCAGATCATTCATCTAATGATGTGATCCCGTTAATCAAATAACAACTCTTTGTCCATGGTTAGGAAACATAACCATCTTTGATTAACGAGCTAGTCAAGTAGAGGCATACTAGTGACACTCTGTTTGTCTATGTATTCACACATGTATTATGTTTCCGGTTAATACAATTCTAGCATGAATAATAAACATTTATCATGATATAAGGAAATAAATAATAACTTTATTATTGCCTCTAGGGCATATTTCCTTCGGTCTCCCACTTGCACTAGAGTCAATAATCTAGATTACACAGTAATGATTCTAACACCCATGGAGCCTTGGTGTTGATCATGTTTTGCTCGTGGAAGAGGCTTAGTCAACGGGTCTGCTACATTCAGAACCGTATGTATCTTGCAAATCTCTATGTCTCCCACCTGGACTAGATTCCGGATGGAATTGAAGCGTCTCTTGATGTGCTTGGTTCTCTTGTGAAATCTAGATTCCTTTGCCAAGGCAATTGCACCAGTGTTATCACAAAAGATTTTCATTGGACCCGATGCACTAGGTATGACACCTAGATCGGATATGAACTCCTTCATCCAGACTCCTTCATTTGCTGCTTCCGAAGCAGCTATGTATTCCGCTTCACACGTAGATCCCGCCATGACGCTTTGTTTAGAACTGCACCAACTGACAGCTCCACCGTTTAATGTAAACACGTATCCGGTTTGCGATTTAGAATCGTCCGGATCAGTGTCAAAGCTTGCATCAACGTAACCATTTACGATGAGCTCTTTGTCACCTCCATAAACGAGAAACATATCCTTAGTCCTTTTCAGGTATTTCAGGATGTTCTTGACCGTTGTCCAGTGATCCACTCCTGGATTACTATGGTACCTCCCTGCTATACTTATAGCAAGGCACACATCGGGTCTGGTACACAGCATTGCATACATGATAGAGCCTATGGTTGAAGCATAGGGAACATCTTTCATTTTCTCTCTATCTTCTGCAGTGGTCGGGCATTGAGTCTTACTCAACTTCACACCTTGTAACACAGGCAAGAACCCTTTCTTTGCTTGATCCATTTTGAACTTCTTCAAAACTTTGTCAAGGTATGTGCTTTGTGAAAGTCCAATTAAGCGTCTTGATCTATCTCTATAGATCTTAATGCCTAATATGTAAGCAGCTTCACCGAGGTCTTTCATTGAAAAACTCTTATTCAAGTATCCCTTTATGCTATCCAGAGATTCTATATCATTTCCAATTAGTAATATGTCATCCACATATAATATCAGAAATGCTACAGAGCTCCCACTCACTTTCTTGTAAATACAGACTTCTCCAAAAGTCTGTATAAAACCAAATGCTTTGATCACACTATCAAAGCATTTATTCCAACTCCGAGAGGCTTGCACCAGTCCATAAATGGATCGCTGGAGCTTGCACACTTTGTTAGCTCCCTTTGGATCGACAAAACCTTCTGGTTGCATCATATACAACTCTTCTTCCAGAAATCCATTCAGGAATGCATTTTTGACATCCATCTGCCAAATTTCATAATCATAAAATGCGGCAATTGCTAACATGATTCGGACAGACTTAAGCATCGCTACGGGTGAGAAGGTCTCATCGTAGTCAATCCCTTGAACTTGCCGAAAACCTTTTGCGACAAGTCGAGCTTTGTAGACAGTAAGATTACCGTCAGCGTCAGTCTTCTTCTTGAAGATCCATTTATTCTCAATTGCTTTCCGATCATTGGGCAAGTCAACCAAAGTCCATACTTTGTTCTCATACATGGATCCCATCTCAGATTTCATGGCTTCAAGCCATTTTGCGGAATCTGGGCTCACCATCGCTTCTTCATAGTTCGTAGGTTCATCATGATCTAGTAGCATGACTTCCAGAACAGGATTACCGTACCACTCTAGCGCGGATCTCACTCTGGTTGATCTACGAGGTTCAGTAGTATCTTGTTCTGAAGTTTCATGATCATTATCATTAGCTTCCTCACTAATTGGTGTAGGTGTCACAGAAACAGGTTTCTATGATGTACTACTTTCCAATAAGGGAGTAGGTACAGTTACCTCGTCAAGTTCTACTTTCCTCCCACTCACTTCTTTCGAGAGAAACTCCTTCTCCAGAAAGTTTCCGAATTTAGCAACAAAAGTCTTGCCTTCGGATCTGTTGGGGAACATGGTAATTTCAAAAAAAATTCCTACGCACACGCAAGATCATGGTGATGCATAGCAACGAGAGGGGAGAGTGTGATCTACGTACCCTTGTAGATCGACAGCGGAAGCGTTAGCACAACGCGGTTGATGTAGTCGTACGTCTTCACGGCCCGACCGATCAAGCACCGAAACTACGACACCTCCGAGTTCTAGCACACGTTCAGCTCGATGACGATCCCCGGACTCCGATCCAGCAAAGTGTCGGGGAAGAGCTCCGTCAGCACGACGGCGTGGTGACGATCTTGATGTACTACCGTCGCAGGGCTTCGCTAAGCACCGCTACAATATTATCGAGGACTATGGTGGAAGGGGGCACCGCACACGGTTAAGAATATGATCACGTGGATCAACTTGTGTGTCTAGGGGTGCCTCTTGCCCCCGTATATAAAGGATCAAGGGGGGGTGCGTCCGGCCAGGAGGAGGGCGCGCCAGGAGGAGTCCTACTCCCACCGGGAGTAGGATTCCCCCCCCTTCCTAGTTGGGATAGGATTCGGGAGGGGGAAAGAGGATAGAGAGAAGGAAGGGGGGGCGCCGCCCCCCTCTCCTTGTCCTATTCGGACTAGGGAGGGAGGGGCGCGCGGCCCAGCCCTGGCCACCTCTCCTCTCTTCCACTAAAGCCCACTAAGGCCCATATACCTCCCGGGGGGTTCCGGTAACCTCCCGGTACTCCGGTAAAATCCTGATTTCACCCGGAACACTTCCGATATCCAAATATAGGCTTCCAATATATCAATCTTTATGTCTCGACCATTTCGAGACTCCTCGTCATGTCCATGATCACATCCGGGACTCCGAACAAACTTCGGTACATCAAAATGCATAAACTCATAATATAACTGTCTTCGAATCCTTAAGCGTGCGGACCCTACGGGTTCGAGAACAATGTAGACATGACCGAGACACGTCTCCGGTCAATAACCAATAGCGGAACCTGGATGCTCATATTGGCTCCTACATATTCTACGAAGATCTTTTATCGATCAGACCGCATAACAACATACGTTGTTCTCTTTGTCATCGGTATGTTACTTGCCCGAGATTCGATCGTCGGTATCTCAATACCTAGTTCAATCTCGTTACCGGCAAGTCTCTTTACTCGTTCCGTAATACATCATCTCACAACTAACTCATTAGTTGCAATGCTTGCAAGGCTTATGTGATGTGCATTACCGAGAGGGCCCAGAGATACCTCTCCGACAATCGGAGTGACAAATCCTAATCTCGAAATACGCCAACCCAACATGTACCTTTGGAGACACATGTAGAGCACCTTTATAATCACCCAGTTACATTGTGACGTTTGGAAGCACACAAAGTGTTCCTCCGGCAAACGGGAGTTGCATAATCTCATAGTCATAGGAACATGTATAAGTCATGAAGAAAGCAATAGCAACATACTAAACGATCGGGTGCTAAGCTAATGGAATGGGTCATGTCAATCAGATCATTCATCTAATGATGTGATCCCGTTAATCAAATAACAACTCTTTGTCCATGGTTAGGAAACATAACCATCTTTGATTAACGAGCTAGTCAAGTAGAGGCATACTAGTGACACTCTGTTTGTCTATGTATTCACACATGTATTATGTTTCCGGTTAATACCATTCTAGCATGAATAATAAACATTTATCATGATATAAGGAAATAAATAATAACTTTATTATTGCCTCTAGGGCATATTTCCTTCACTAAGTACTATCCAGATGGGAATATACTAAATGCAGGGCCGAAGAAGGGTTCCTCCTTCACTTGGCAGAGTATTGTTGCTGGAATCCAAACATTTAAAAGAGGATGCATTTGGAGAGTTGGTACGGGAGCACAGATTAATATTTGGCAAGACCCGTGGATACCATCAAGTGAGTCCAGAAAAATTATAACACCACGGGGAGCCACTATGTTGACAAAAGTGGAAGAGTTAATTGACCCACATACTGGACAGTGGGATGAGGTGCTGATCCGCGATGTTTTTTGGCCGGTGGATGTATACAGAATATTACAAATTCCACTCAGAATGCATGTTATGGAGGACTTTGTATCATGGCATTATAACCAGACTGGAAGCTTTACTGTAAGGTTGGCCTATCATACTAAATTTAAACATCAATTTGGGCGACAGGTGGATCTGTCTTGTCCACAAGGGAGCCGAGATCAGGACATATGGAAGCACGTTTGGGCTCTTCGAGTGCCTAGGAAGGTGAAGCATTTTGTCTGGAAAGTTATTAGAGGAGTTCTACCATGCTTTGGTACAATGGCAGGGCGCCACATACCTGTTTCGGGCCAATGCCCGGTTTGTAAGGTAGGCTTTGAAGATACGCAACACTGTTTTTTCCAATGTGAGCGTGCGCTGGAGATTTGGGATAACCTTGGGATAAAAAATGAGATCCAAAAATCAGCTCTACTAGATAGGTCGGGTTCCTCCACGATGAGCACTCTCATGTACAATCATGAAATCACAGAGGGTTTACCGATGGCGGAGTTAATGGCAGTGGCTAGCTGGTATATTTGGTGGCAAAGGAGACAAATAGTGAAAGAGAAACATATTCCAGCACCAGATCGAACATCAGTTTCAATCCGAGTCCTTGCTACAAATTTCTTTCGCTCTCTTGCTGCGAATCAACCTATGAGAAAATGTGATCACATGTGGCAGCAACCGAGAAGGGGAGTGGTGAAGATCAATGTGGATGCTTCCTTTTGCTGTGAAAATATGACTGGAGGTACGGGAGCTATAGTGCGGGATGAGTGTGGAGAGTTTATTGCTGCTGCTGGCTAGTTTATACCGCATGTGGCATCCGTAGAGTCAGCGGAGATGATGGCCATTTGCAATGGGTTTTATCTTGCTTCAAGGATTGGCTGCACTACCTTACAGATTGAATCTGATTGCTCTATTGCGGTTCAAGATTTTAACCTAGAAGATTACTCGGGGCAGGACTCAGCTATTGTGATTGAAGGGAAAGAATTGGGACTGGACTTTGCTCAGTACGAGATCATTGCCTGTCTACGTGAAGCAAACGAAGTAGCTGATGCTATAGGCAAATGCTCTCTTTCTAGTAGACTTTCGGAGGTTTGGGAGTGCTCAATCCCAGACTTTATTTCTCATCTTATTGTAAACGATCTCGCTATTATTTGAGAAATAAAGTTCTATACGTCAAAAAAACAAGAGGGAAAACGCATGAGGTATCAAATTTTTGGCCCGTAAAAGGAACAGACGCATCGTGCAATCAACGTGCTAACCTCAATTCACTTCATCCCCAAACCGACCCATTTAGCAGATCTCATCCGTCGTTGACCACCCTCCACCCCTGCCACTGCTGCCATTGCCGCACACCACCGCAACCCCGACACCCCCAACCACCCCACCTGTTGTAGACTACCCTCCACACCGACCAATGCCGCCGCCGACCGCAAAAATTGCCACATTAGCGCCGTCGAGGTCACGAACCACGCCACCGGCTCTGACCGGCCCCGTAGCGGAGCCACTCCACCGGAGACAACCCTCCTTTGTCGAGAGCGTCCTCCCCACAAGCTTCTCCCGAGCAGCGATCGAGCGGGGCTGCCACCTCTAGGTTGCGGATTTAAAAAATGTTTGCATATTCAAAAAATGTTCGAGATCTTGAACAATGTTCACGTACACAAAAAATGTTCATCAATTTGAACAAAATTTTGTGAACTCAAATAATGTTCATGATTTTTTTAAATGTTCACAAAAACAAAAAAGTTTGCGGATTTCGAAAATTGTTCCCAAATTTTGACAAATACTTCATCAGTTAAAAAATGTTTATGCATTTGAAAAACATTGTTCATCAAAAAAAGTCATCATGAATTTCAAAAAACTTCCAAAATGCAATAACTTTTCTCCAATTCAAAAAATATTCACGAGTTTAATTTTTTTTCACAATTTCATAAAATGTTCGCGAATTAGAAAATATTTCATGATTTAAGTAAAATTGTTCAAGAATTTGAAAAAAGTTTATGATTAAAAAGATGCTCATGAGTTCGTAAAAATGTTTACGATTTCTTAAAAATGTTCATGAGTTTGAAAATCTAAAAAAACTTCAAATAGAAAATATTCATGAATCTATTTTTTTCGAAATTTCAAAGGTGTTCATGATTTCAAAGAAATGTTCACAAAGTTGAAAAATGTTCATGATTTTCAAAAAAATGTTCAAAAATTTTAAATATGTTTGAAGTGAAACTAAGAAAGAAAAGAGAAATAGAAAACTAAGAAAAATTTAAATAAAACGAGAAGAAACGTAAAAGAAAAGAAAAGAAAAGAAAAAACCAGGAAAAATGGTCCAGGGAAGGTCTGGATACACCCTAAAATGGGCAAGCCCAAACACTGATCGAGCACGCTGGAGGAATGTGTGCTAGGTTGCTCGCAGGCGTACTATTTGCCAAATAGGAGGCCGCATAAAAAAAGATAGAAGTGGCTATCGCATCTACCTCTAGAATCATTCGAAGTGGGCCAGCCCATAGACGCTTTTCTGTCAGTTTTAACGACAATTACTTGCAATAAGCGAAAAATGGCAAATTTCTCCAAAAAACAAAAAGGCGAAAAATGGGAGGCACGTGTGTGCTTAGCGGGTGCGATTAGTGCTGTGAGGCCAATTCATATTTAGCGTTGAAGGCACCAGCTCCTTTGTTATCGGCAAATGGCGCCCACGCACGCCATCGTCAGCATAACTGACCGGCCCAATCGGAGACTCTCACATCATCGATTTTGGGAACTTTCTAGAAGGTTCCAATCGATTTTTTCGGATGGTCTTTCCATTTTTTTTCTCTTCAATTTGTTCGGTTTCTGTTGGTTTTTCTTTTATTTATTTTTTAATTTAGTTTCCACGATTATTTCTTCAAGTTTTGCGAAATTTAAAAGCAGGAACAATTTTCAAACCGCCAACTTTTTTTCAAATTCACATTTTTTCCCTTCAAATTCCTCGACTTTTTGTCAGATTTGCGAACATTTTGGAATTCCTGAATTGTTTTTCAAACTCATGAACTTTTTAAATCTATGAAATAAAATTCAAATTCATACCATTTTCCTTATTTACAAGATTTTGCTAAAATCTATGAGTTTTTCAATTTTGTGATCTTTTTTTCAACTCCATTAACATTTTATCAAATTCAAGAACTTTTTTTATAAACCAAGATTTTTTCCAACTGTCAATTGGTCAACCATTGATCAAGGTGAGCGACCGAGGGCACGAAGGGTGGGGGCTATCGAGTGAGCGACCGCCGATCCACGCCAGCGGGCGCGTGAGTGCCAGCTCGCTTGTTCGGCGCGTGAATCACTGGTTAGGAGCACTGTGCTGTGAGTGTGCCTTCTCTCTTTTTTATTTTCATTTGGGCTCTTTTCCGAACCATGAGTGTGTGTTTTGGATTTTCACTTATTTTTTAGGCAAACTCGCATGCTTTATTCATCGTCCATAATGTTTACAGGAAGAAAATCAAGGTCTCCTGGTTGGCCCAGCCATACATGACGGCCAAACCCTAATGACAAAGCATATCTTGTGAGATTGTGAACCTCGAAATTCGAGCTCCTAAACTCATGAACTACTTTACATGAAATAAAAGAATTTGCAGGAAGTATAATCTCATGCACTATAGCTCCATACCCAGCCGCCGAATTCTTCTGGACATCTTCTACCACCCTCTTACAGTCCGTTGCAATTTGAATTGAATTTTCATATAGATCATCAGCCAGAGCTTGGCCTTCCCGTACAGCTATCGCCTCAAGTGTACTCGCGTCCGTGATGAACTCAAGTTTTAGAGCCGAAGCACCCAAGAATCCGACGATGAGTGTGTGTTTTGGGTTTTCACTTATGGCGCATGGGCGACGTCATTTGGGCTCTTTTTCCAAATCATGAGTGTGTAGTTTGGGTCATTTGGGCTCATTTTCCAAACCATGAGTGTGTAGTTTGGGTTTTCACCCATGGCCCATGGGCGACGTCATTTGGGCTCTTTTTCCAAACCATGAGTGTGTAGTTTGGGTCATTTGGGCTCATTTTTCAAACCATGAGTGTGTAGTTTGGGTGTACACCCATGGCCCATGGGCGACATCATTTGGGCTCTTTTTCCAAACCATGAGTGTGCAGTTCGGGTTTTCACCCATGGCCCATGGGCGACATCATTTGGGCTCTTTTTCCAAACCATGAGTGTGCAGTTCGGGTTTTCACCCATGGCCCATGGGCGACATCATTTGGGCTCTTTTTCCAAACCATGAGTGTGCAGTTCGGGTTTTCACCCATGGCCCATGGGCGATGTCATTTGGGCTCTTTTTTCAAACCATGAGTGTGCAGTTCAGGTTTTCACCCATGGCCCATGGACGACATCATTTGGGCTATTTGATCTGCTAGGTAAATTTCCCTAAAAAATTAAGGGAAATACAAATTTTAATTTGGCTGTATTATATAACAGTAATCTTGCGAGCTAGAGCTATAGCAACTGGGACGGGGGACGCTAAGGTGTAGTGGTGCCTGTCTAGCATTGGATCACTCCAACTATGGACAGATTGAGCGGTCCACAACAGCGCGACCGGAATATATACCAATCAGAGTATGAAGCAGATCGAGATGCCATGTCCCCATAACTCCATGAGTGAGTGTGTCACCGTCTGGCTTCCAAGAAGTTCAGAAGTTTGGCTCGACGCTCCCCTCTACTCCCATCGTCCCTAGAAAATCACTCTCTCCACCTGATAATATAAGAGCATTATTGACATTACACTAATGTCAAAAACATTCGTAGACAGAGGGAGTAGGTCGCAGAAGAAAATCTGATATCTGATATATAAGTATGAAACGTGGTGGTTCCCAACTCATCGTCGATGTTCTTCTATCCACAGCCACAGGCATCGCGGAAGGATCGAGTCGGTGTCATCAATAGATCCACGCCACACCGCACTGTCCTCTGAGTCGGCGGCCTTGTCACCCCAGATAACTCTGGGCCACGACGGCACGCTTCGGTCGCATCGCGCGTGCCGGTGCCGCGATATTAGGGCATCTCTAGCCGCGCCTTTACAAAAGCCTTCTCAGATGATTTTTTCGCGTTGGCGTTAAAAAAACGATCCAATCGCGCATCCAGGAGCCCGATTTTCGCTGGCCTGGACCGAAAACAGCGTCGGCGGACCCAGGCCGAACCTGGCGCTCTGGGGGGCGTCCGGGGCGAACTGTTTTGGCGCGAAACAGTCGCGGGCCCGTCGCGTCAGCGACACGGCGCCTCGTCTTCCCCCAACGGCCTCGGTTCCCGCGGGGAATCAATGCCAAGGCTGCCGTCGGTCAGCCTTACCATTGATTCCTTACGGGCGGCGCGTCACGGGACGGCGCGCCAATGCCTCCTCTCCCTCGCACGCGTACACACGGGTGCGGCGCGGCTATATAGCCGGTGGCCTGCACTCGCTTGTGCCCACACCAGCCCCGCCCCTCGCCGCCGCCCAGCTCCTCCTTCTCCCTACCACCCCCGAGCGCCGCCGCCCAGCCCCTCCCTCTATCTCACTACCTCTCCCGAGCCCGTCGCCATGGCGGAACGCTACCCCGGAGACGAGGCGGCGGCCAACGGCTTCGGCCGCCGTTCGCTCCGCGAATAGGAGTCCTGACTCCTGTTCCGCGCGAACATCTCGGCACCGCCGGACATGCGCGCCGGGCCAACGGGGTGGAGGCTCAGCGCCGGGGGAGTGCCCATTCCCCCGTTGCCCGACGCCGTGGCGAAGCCGACGTACTTCGCCGAGGAAGTCGAGGTCGTGCGCGCCTCCCTCACCGACGCCCAACTCTCCCTCCCCCAGTACGCCGCCGACAACCACGCGGCTTGGGTGGCGTATTTCGAGCGCCGCCAGCAGCAGCGCTTGGCGTCCATCAACGGCGCGCCGGTGGTTGGCGGCCGGCAGAACAGCGAGGGGCGCCACCTGTGGTGGGGCGTTTCCGGCCGCACACTCGAGGGCATGCTGACGTACCTCGAGGACGGCAACGACCCGCCGTTGGCGTACCCAGCGAGGGTGGCCGCCCCGGCGCAGCACCGACGCGCCGGGCCATGGGCGCCAAGGAGGTTCGGGTCCTCCTCCTCTTCTTCCTCCTCCCGATCTTCATCGCACTCCTCCGGCACTCCGGCCCTGCTCGGCGTCAAGGCCGAGCCCGCGGCGGAGACGCCGCTAGGCCGGCGCACTCGCAGCGCCGGCATCGTCATCAACGAGGGCGGCCGGCGCGCCTCCTCGTCGGCTCCTCCTCCGCGCTTCGTCAAGCCAAAGACGGAGCCGGGGCTCGCGCCGGTGAAGAAGGAGCCGGCCGCGCCGGTGACGACGGAGCTCGACGACGACGACGTGGCCCTGGAATGGGCGCGCAGGGACTCCATAGCGATGAAGAAGGAGCGCCTGGAGAAGGCGAAGGAGCGCCAGCGCGCCGCCCTGCTTCGCTTCACGGAACGTCGACGCGGCCGCGACGAAGGCGGAGTCATCGTCATCTGCGACAGCGATGACGACGACGACGATGCGCCGCCACCAGTCCGCCATGGCGACGCCGGGCAGGGGTCCAGCAGGGGCGCCTGTGTCAAGGAGGAGAAAGCCGACGACGACGATGGCGGCGACTTCAGCCAGTTTTTCCTTTACATTAGTTTATGTATATGTGCTATGTAATGAAAATCCGCGAACTTCGCCGAAATGTGCCGAAATTTATCATGTTTGACCGAATTTTATCGTGTTTAAGCCGAGTTTCGCCGAACTTCTTTTATTTTAAAACGTGCCTGGGGGCGGCCTTGGGGCCGGCGGCTGGGGACCAACTCGTTCCAGACCCAATTTTTACGCCGGCTCACCCAGGGGCGGATCCAGCCCAGCCCAGCGCCCCGGGCCTCCTTTGTGCACTGTAGCAATTACTACAGTATGTTGCTGAATTTTACAAAGGAAATGAGCCTCGCGCCCCGGGCCTGCCCCCCCCCCCCCCAAGGCCTGGGACCTAGATCCGTCACTGGGCTCACTCCCAGGCGGCGATTTTAGACGTTTTTTAAGAGGCCAACGGCTGGAGATGCCCTTACCAAGCAGGCGCCGGCGCGCGGCAAGGAACGGGCCGCCAGTCGCCGGTGGGGTGGGTGGGAAACTGGGTACCGTGCGTGAGCGCGATAACAGTCAAACAGCAGTAGTAGCAGAATAGAATCCTTTACGGCGTGCGGCGCGGCGTCTACACGCGGGAGGGGGACACGGCACCGGCACGGTCTGCCAGCCACGCCTGCCTCCACGACGTGGCGGGCCTCACCCGCCGCGTGCGGAAGGAAACTGCCGCTTTCCGCGCGGGTGCGCGTCGTCACGGCCCATTCCATTCCACGACCCCCGTTCCGGCTCCGGTGACCCGGCACGGCACGGCACGGCGCGTCCCGCGCTCCGCGGAGCTCGTTCGTTCGTTCGTTCGCTGTTCCTTTCCTGGAAGCTGGAAAGCTGGCCATCAGCTTTATGATTGTTCGTTCGCGAACGCGGCACTGCTAGATTGCTACAGGTGCAGTTTTCTTTTTCCTTTCGTTGACGGGTCCATGCTGCCACTGGTACAGCTGTGCGTGTAAAATTTGCTTCCGGCTGCGCGCTGCCGTGCCATCCACTAGTTCCTGCATCTGCATGTGCATGGCGAGTTAACCACGGAAGGACCAGTCGTACGTGCTGGTTCGCTGTACCCTGGTCCTGTGTGGTGCCGCTGCCGTGCCAGCCACTAGTTGCTGGGACGAGTTAAAAACTAGAGCCGGGTGGGTGGAGATAGCAATGGACGGTCACGAGCAGAAGGCATCAAATGAAAGAAACCCCACCAGACTTGTGGGGATGGCTGCATCTGCATCATGACATGACATAGTCCAAAAACAGACCAGGCCATAACAAAAATCTTAAATGCTGACGGCCCTGGTGCCTTCCGCGGCGTAGCCGTTGAAAGATGCCCTTTCTGATGCTCTTGATTCTTCAAGATCACATTGATTTTTCCTAAAGAATAAGCCTAGACCAAACCATGAGAAATAAAAGATATTATCATGGATTATGACCCTGCCTACTTGAAGAGAATAATCGCTGAAGATCCCTTGCCAGCATGCATTTTGGACAAGTTGAGCCACAGGAGCTGGATGACAGTTCCTTGGTTTGTGATCATTTTTTTTTCCTTTCCATTTTTCTTCCCAAAGATTGTTTACAGCCGGTATGTACACGCTGACTTCTCTCGTCTACTACCCTCACAGTCACAGCTCACATGCATCCATCCATCAGGACACAGGCATTTCACAACGAACAATCTGAATCTGATCTCGTCAATGAGTATGCTTCGCATCCACATTCCACAACGGTACATGAAGCAGCAGCAGCAGCCACATCAAATGGGCATAAAAAATTCCAAGCAACACATCAATCACAATGGCAGTGAGAATGGCAATGGTGGTGGCTCTCCTGCGACGACGCGCAGGGGCTCTGAGGATGTAGGGCCGGGAGGCCACAGGCTCGCCGGAGCTCGCTGTACCGGCGGACATCAAAATCCCGGGCTTTCATCAGACGCTTCTGCTTCACCGCAAAACGGCTCTGGAAGAAGCCCTCGAACGACGGCTCCCTCTTGGTCCGGAGGAAGAAGGCGTAGCCGGCCATGAAGTACGTGGACGTCACAAAGAAGCAGATGGGCTCCATGACGTCCCAGGAGAGCTCCCAGAATGTGAGCCTCATGAAGCCGGCCGTTTGGAGGGCTAGGGCAGCCAGCCCTCCCCACAGCTCCCGCCGCACCTGGCGCGTCGCCATGCGGTCGATGTCTACCTTCTGGGCCTCCATGGCCTTCAGCTCCTCCCTTGCGGGGTGATTCTCAGCAACAGATAGCCCTCGCGGAATGGGTATGGCCTTCTCAATTGCTTTCACAACCTGAAATTTGAACAAAAAGGACAAAAACATTTCCAAATTTTACTTGGCTGCTCTTCTTTTCAAGGGAGATCCATCAAAGAAAGAGCAATGCTGGAAGGACAGAAACATTTAGCTCAAACTGTACATGCTTGGATTTTCAAAACAAGTGCAAAATGTTTTTCTGCTATCCTCCACATAGATTCAAATACCATTCAAAAGAAAATGTTCTTTTTTGTTAAGTTAGTATTGGGTATTAAACATATTGACTGCACGCCTTAACACCCATGTTGAAGAGTTGCATGACAAAGTTGCCAGGCTATAACAGCAGATACAGCTACAAGACTAAATCATGCAAAAGCTTTTCCACAAATAGTTTTGTCGCCGCCAACAGCCACAACTTGCAAGGGGTAGCTTGTCAAGTTATGGTGACCACGGAGGGACCTAGCAAAAACAAACAATAAATCGTACCACTTATCTTACCTGTGAGCGCTATGACCTAATCAGAACCAGATGGCATGTGATGATGTTCCTAAACTTTGTTTAGGTCCACCCAGAACTTATTTTTGGGTGGGAAGGTCACCAAGATAAGAGTAGATTTGTCATTGACTTGTTAGCCTTGTGTTAGTCTCCTATTTTTCAAATGGGAAGGGATGCAGCTTATTTATTCAGCAGGAAATAACAACAGCATTTTTTTAGTACTTCATATCTCATGAAAACAAATAGTAGTAACAAGATCAATTCTATACACTGTTTTAAGATGCAGGTAACGGATTGAATTCTCTAAACAAAATACAAAAGATGGAAGTAAATAGCTTTCACCCTAACAAACGAACCGAACCAGTGACAAGGACGCCACATGATGGGCCATTCTGGTGTCGCAATTGCTAAAAAGGGCTGATCTCATGGCCACAACAGGCACTACTTCTTATGCAAACGGTAGTAGTTCTACATCTTCCACTATGTAACCAACTAAATCGTTGTGATGCATAACATGCTCAAAGGTAAATCAACCCACCACCACCACTGACATGATTGCACTGTGATTTGAATCTTCTACCATGCAATTCAAACAGCAGATTCATACTATCAATTTCTTATCACTGCCATCTAATTGTAGATCAGATAACAGCAAGTGGAATGATGCTTCACTAATGTGTCCTTTAAACTCTAGAGTAGAAAAACCGATGTACTGCAGTATGAACATCTATATGACTACAAATGGAAATGATGAAGTTGAAAACATGTGCTCAAAAACAGTACTAGTAGGGATGATGGCCCACTTCCAATTCCCAAAATAACGGAGCCATTATCATCACCATGGTGACTAGATGCCAACCAATCTGAATATAGAGAATGATCATGAATGTTCTTTTCTGGGTGCCCAACGGCAGCTAGGTTCTCCTCATGTTCATTCATCGGAGATTTTTCTTTTTTTGTAATTTAGCAAAACTGTCGTTTAGTTTCTTCCCTCCTCAGATTTAGATCGAGGGGTAGGAATTAGATTTGTTGTTTTCCTTCTGGTTTTGAGAGAAGAAAGGAAACTCCCATCTTGGAACGGAACGGAACGGACGGGGGGCAAGTAAAATCCCCCAAACTTTTGGTGTCACAACTGCTCTATTGTTTTAGAACACCGCCGTTTCTTTGGTTCATTTCCTGTTGGGAGAAACATGCAAAACACGCGAAAAATCTCGTCAGATCTCTAGCCTTGTGAAATCCGTACCCGGTCACCCGGATTAAAATGAACAGTAGAACATGAGAAGAGAGCAGAACAGGGGAACCAACAGCGTGTCTTTTTTTTGTCTGTAAAAGACGCTAACTGCAAGGCAAAACTAGACCAAAAAGGTTGGGAGGGATCAAGCAACATTTATACAGGTCATTGATTTGATTTGAAGCGGCGAAATGGGAGGCGGGGAGGGGGAGGAGGGGAGGGCCGTACCATTTCGGGCCTGAGGAAGACGGTCCTGCCGAGCACAATGACGGATCCGGACTCGTCGAGCGCGCGCGCGACGGAGGGCCCGTCGTCGGCGCCCGCGGCGTCGCAGCAGAGGCGCAGGTACTCCGCGTAGGGCACGGTGCCCTCGCGGGAGGCCCGCACCCGCGCGCGCGCCGCCTCCATCTGCGTGGCGCGCAGCACCTTCCGCGCCTCCTCCACCGTGAGGCTGCCCACGACCGCGGCGGCCTCCCTCGTTGGTGGCGGCTGGGGCCGGGCCGGGGCGGGGGGTACGAGGCCGTCGAGGTTGATGCGCGGGAAGGAGACGCCGAGGTGGTCGCGGATCCGGTCGGCGAGGGGCATGAATCCCACGTCCGGGGGCACGGCGGGGCGGAAGGCGGGGCGCTCCTGCATGAAGCGGCGGGGCGTCCCGTAGGCCTGCTGCGGCGCCGCCGCGAAGCGCTGCGCGACGGCCCTCCTCAGCGCGGCCGCCATTGCTGTCTCGGTGCTCCGCTGCTGGCTCCGGACCCGAGGAGCGGGCGGGGGGAGAAGAGGAGGGAAGGGGAGTGGAATCGAGCGGAAGGTAGGGTTAATCGGGTCGGGGCGGTTGATTTGCGGTGGAAGGAATGGTGGGGCGTGGGCGGGCTATTTATACCCCCGCCGCTTGCGTCCGGGCTGTTCGAGTTCGAGCCAGGCTGCGGCCCGCCCACGCCAACGGCGCGACCCGCCCCGCCCCGAGTTCCCGTCGCGTGTAGTAATCTTTGGCACTGGAGTTTTCACAGGCTAGCAGCTTTGATTTTCTTTAAAATTTACCCATTTTAACTTCACACGTTGGTCGTCGTCCTCTCTAGTAGTTTTTCTTTCTTTCGGTTCATCCCTTCTGCCTCTCCGGCGGCATTTGGAAAATGACACCTTCGAGACTTCGACACATCATCTCCAAATGTTTTTTTTTTTGTTATACACAAAGGAAAACGATTATTTTACAAGATGGCGTACTTCCTTCATTCATTTTTATAAAACCTTGAAAACATTTTAGACAATGTATAAAACGGTTTATTTCAAATTGTCTGAAATAACTTACAAAAATGAACGGAGGGAGTAATATTAGACTCTTCATTTCATTTGGTCTATCGATACACGTAGCGGACTAACAAGTATAGTACGTTTGAAGAACAGTTTTGCCCGCAGAAAGAAAAAAGCAGTTCGCAGCGGTAGCAGCCACCACAGGCGGCTATGAGTATATAAAAAACTATCAAACTCTTTTTTCTTCAATGTCGTCAACCACTTGGGTCTCAAACTAAACTCTATCGAGCAGTTTACCTTCTTTTAACCGTGACAGCAGATCAATAGTTCTACGGTATTTTCATTAAATCAAATAATATATACAAAAGTCACTAAATCGAGCAGTTTACTACTCCATCCATTTCTAAATATTTGTCTTTTTAAAGATTTTAACAAATAACTATATACGGAGAAAAATGAGTGAATCTACACTCTAAAATATATTCATATACATCCGTATGTGATAATCCATTTAGAATATCTAAAAAGACAAATACTTAGGAACGGAGTGAGTAGCTAGCACAAAGTAGTTACTACGACTTTCCGCAAAAAAAAAGTAGTTACTACTACGACTAGTATCATTTTGCTCGAAATAGCGTTTCCTAGCTAGGCGTCCATCGTGTGGTGCATTTTTTTCTTCTTCTCCTCATGTAACAGAATGTGGCGCGTTCTACAACGGCCAGCAAGCAAAAACGTGTATGGGGTGCTGGTTTGGCACCGAACAGTTTTCTTGGAATGTCGTTACGGCGTTCCTATTTTCGTAGACCCGGCATTTGCACGTTTCGGCGCTTGTTTGGCATGAACAGCGTGTAATTTTTTTTAATATAATAAATATCAGCTCGCTAAATATCGAGGCCAGTGAGGTCATTGCAGTTTGGATGGAATACACACACATATGGTGTACTCCCACGTGCAAAAAAAAAAATACAGCGTGCTCCAACGTGTTGCACGAGTGGGTTACAGCCTTACAGGTTTTGTTTGTTTTGGGGTGATTATCTTACAATCAAAAACCAACGCATTGGTCTCAAAAAAAGAAAAATACAAACGCATTGAGCAAAGGGTACAGCTATATAGAAATTGAAAAGTTTACATGCATGGGTCCTATAGAAGTTGTGCGTCATAGATTATGCCTTCAAACCCTGCTCGGATAAGCATGGATCAGATCGCCAAATCGATATGGAGTGTAAGGAGAATAATTGCAATAAAGTTTTGCTTCTTTTACGACACAAAAGATAGTCGCAGCCACACAGCTAGTGCTACATATTAAAGAGAAAATGAAAAGGTCATAGGAGCACCTCATTTCCATTTGATCCCTTCTCTTGGAGACAATTATTTTCCCTGAATTAATATCAAGTCATACAAACATGAAAATTACAGTTACTCCAATAATCATGATATATAATTTATATTATGTTTGAGGTGCTTTGTACGTACGATAAACTTTTATATTGGAGTTAGTCTTTTTGTAAAAAAGGAGGAAGACAATTACTCCTTCATTTTCATTTTTATTTTTGCATATAAGTTTTGTTTGAGTCAAACTTCGTAATATTTGACCAACATACAGAAGTAACATTACCATTTATAATATGAAATCAATATCGTTAGATGGATCATGAAATCAATATCATTGAAATAAAAAGTTATGCTTATTTATTTAATTATTGAGAAAATCTTGCTTTTTTATTTGATCCCACCAATTTTCTGAAGATGATTTTCTTTGATCCTGACGTGGACACACACATCTTTAAATCTCCAGCTGCGGCGAGTATACTTCAAACAAACCAGTAAACTGACAATGTCCACCGGCAAAAACTAAAAAGAAAAGACAATGTCCATCCAACATATACTCAAATTTTACCGTGAAGTTTCATGGCCTCCCCTGACTTGTGTCAGCGCATATCCGACCCGCAAATCTGCTCTGGCATTTCAAACTGGATTTCAATTAACCGGACAAAATTCATGTAAACATAGAGGATTTCATCGTAGTTCGGATAGTGAATAGCACAAATCATCCATACATAGCATGCAAACAAGTTTAGTATAACAATAGTTCAAATTCAATGAGATTAACGGATTCAGTCGCCCACACATACTGTCCCTTCAGCTTCATACAGCAGTGCATGTGCATAAATGGTCGTCCCTTCATTTTGTGATACATCACGGCAGCGCGCGCGGGCTACACAATGTGTAGAGCAACACTGAATGAATGAATCAATCAATCGACAATTTGATCAAGAAGAAGCAAAACTTACAATCTCCTCATTTTGTCGTGCGCAATGGTCACCTTGCCTCCAGCATATCAATCGAGTCACAAAACTTGGTGACAGTGGTCTGGATCGTACCATCAATAGGATAACAACCTCACATTGTGATCATGAATGATGTGCATATCGTAGGGCACAATGTGCTTTCGCGCATGAAACGATTCATGCACTTGATGCTAGAAGGCATCCCTTATGCTCCTGCCTATGAAACCCACGGATACGTCCAACCACGCGTTGCACAACAACTCATCCTTCATGGTAGAGTATCCCGCCATCCTCCGTACTCTATAAAAATGACATGACATTCGAAAATAAGCTTAATGGCATTTAGTCGAACACCTACCGGGCGTGGTGACCGTCATGGACGACGTCGAAGGGGGGCAGAGTGTCCCTGCCTAGGAAGTGTCCTGGGTGGACGCCGCCGCCGTAAAATGCGAGCGGGTGCGTCGGTGCTGGTTGCGGAGGTCCGGCAATGACTGTGTGCCTGCCGGATAGGTACAACGGCGACATCAGAGGTGGAGGGTGCCGATGCAAAATAAGGATCGCAGGGCCGGATTGAAAAAAATAGAAGCGAGAGGGGTTTTCGGGTGGCCCGGTGGTGTAGGAGTCCTACATGTCTGCTGACCGGACTCCGACGAAGCCTCCCAAATTTGTGTCCGTTTTGCGGAGGAGAAATGTGTTTGGACCAGTCGGCAGGCCGATATAGACTCACATTGAATGACACAACATGATCTGAACATATATGGGCGGTTCAAGGTCGACGTTGAAGATGGCCTTGCCATGCAGTTTGCGTAGAAACCTGTGAATCAATTCGATTCTTTTGTGCTCGCATCGATCCGAGACATACCATATATTCACCGGCGTACGTGAGATATATCGATTTGTGGAGAATATTTACGGGCAGTGGCTGGCACGCGCGGCGCCAGGACACCCCTGTCTCTCTTTTTGGATGAAGAATGATAGACATCTTTCTTGTATGCATGGGACTAACAGGCCATGATGCGTTCTGGGAGGTCATCGATCTCCCTGCGAGATTAGATGCGGCCGCGGCTAGTGACGGTGTTACCTCCTGCCGCAGAATCATGTTCCAAATACCCAGAACGAATATCAAGAAGAACAAAAGCTACATAATTGAAGCTTGCATATGTTGGCCGGGATTTACTACATCCGTTCCTTTTTGCCTGACGTTGCACAGGCACTACCCGGTCGTCAAATTTTAGTTGGATATGCCAACTATTTTGCATTTACTCATATACATTGCCTATGTGTAGCTAACATACACTAAGACTTGCTTAAATTGGATCTATATTTTTTGGTGCACTCGACGTATTCGGTTTAATGGATACGCGATTCAGGTTTAGATCTAAAAAATTGTGGTGTCTTGAATTACCCTTTAAGATAAAAGTATTCTTTTTCAATAATTCAAAACGGTGCCTGGGCTCATTTGCACCTGGCAAATAGTAAAATTAAAAAAATTTAGAAAGTTTTTTAAATCCATTTTTTTATCATCCAAGATTTTCAAATGCATGATGTCCGACAAAATTATACGGCGTTTGAAACATTGGAGGAGCTCGTGGCAAAAAGACAAAATCGGCTCCGAACAGTGTTTTTTCTAAATGTTTCTCAAACACCTAGAATTTGTCTTTTTTGCCATGAGCTTGTTGAATGTTCAAACTTCACCAAATTTTGCATGAACATCATGTTGGGAAGCGTTGCAGAAAACAAAAATTTTCCTACGGTTTCACCAAGATCCATCTAGGAGTTCATCTAGCAACGAGTGATTAGATGCATCTACGTACCTTGTAGATCGCGAGCGGAAGCGTTCAAAGAACGCGGATGATGTAGTCGAACACGACGTGATCCAAATCACCGAAGATCTTAGCACCGAACGGACGATGCCTCCGCGTTCAACACACGTACGGAACGGATGACGTCTCCTCCTTTCTTGATCCAGCAAGGGGGAAGGAGAGGTTGATGAAGATCCAGCAACACGACGGCGTGGTGGTGGATGCAGGGCGTCACAGTAGCAGGGCTTCGCCTATACTACGAGGGAGAGATGTAACAGGGAGAGAGGGAAGCACCAAAGGCTGAGGTATGAAGTCCTCCCTCTCCTCAACTATATATAGGAGGTCCAAGGGGGGGGTGCGCAGCCTAGGAGATCTAATCTCCTAGGTGCGGCGGCCAGGGGAGGTTTCCCTCCCCCCCAAGGCACTTAGGGGTGCCTTCCACTAGTGGGACTCCTCCCATATGGAAACCCTAGGCGCATGGGCCTATAGGGGCTGGTGCCCTTGGCCCATATAGGCCAAGGCTCACCCCCTACAGCTCATGTGGCCCCCCGGGATAGGTGGCCCCACCCGGTGGGCCCCCGGGACCCCTCCGGTGGTCCCGGTACAATACCAATAACCCCAAAACTTGTCCCGATGGCCGAAACAGTACTTCCTATATATAATTCTTTACCTCCGGACCATTCCGGAACTCCTCGTGACGTCCGGGATCTCATCCGGGACTCCGAACAACATTCGGGTTTACTGCATATACATATCTTCATAACCCTAGCGTCACCGAACCTGAAGTGTGCAGACCCTACGGGTTCGGGAGACAAGCAGACATGACCAAGACGACTCTCCAGTCAATAACCAACAGCGGGATCTGGATACCCATGATGGCTCCCACATGCTCCACGATGATCTCATCGGATGAACCACGATGTCGAGGATTAATCAACCCCGTATACAATTCCCTTTGTCAATCGGTATGTTACTTGCCCGAGACTCGATCGTCGGTATCCCAATACCTTGTTCAATCTCATTACCGGCAAGTCACTTTACTCGTACCGTAATGCATGATCCCGTGATCAACCACTTGGTCACCTTGAGCTCATAATGATGATGCATTACCGAGTGGGCCCAGTGATACCTCTCCGTTATATGGAGTGACAAATCCCAGTCTCGATCCGTGTCAACCCAACAGACACTTTCGGAGATACCTGTAGTGCACCTTTATAGTCACCCAGTTACGTTGTGACGTTTGATACACCCAAAGCACTCTTACGGTATCCGGGAGTTACACGATCTCATGGTCAAAGGAAAAGATACTTAACATTGGAAAAGCTCTAGCAAACGAACTACACGATCTTTGTGCTATGCTTAAGATTAGGTCTTGTCCATCACATCATTCTCCTAATGATGTGATCCCGTTATCAATGACATCCAATGTCCATAGCCAGGAAATCATGACTATCTGTTGATCAACGAGCTAGTCAACTAGAGGCTTACTGGGGACATATTATGGTCTATGTATTCACACGTGTATTACGATTTCCGGATAATACAGTTATAGCATGAATAAAGACAATTATCATGAACAAAGAAATATAATAATAATACTTTTATTATTGCCTCTAGGGCATATTTCCAACAGTCTCCCACTTGCACTAGAGTCAATAATCTAGTTACATTGTGATGAATCGAACACCCATGGAATTCTGGTGTTGATCATATTTTGCCCTAGGGAGAGGTTTAGTCAACGGATCTGCTATATTCAGGTCCGTATGTACTTTACAAATCTCTATGTCTCCATCTTGAACATTTTCACGAATGGAGTTGAAGCGACGCTTGATGTGCCTTGTCTTCTTGTGAAACCTGGGCTCCTTGGCAAGTGCAATAGCTCCAGTGTTGTCACAAAAGAGTTTGATTGGCCCCGACGCATTGGGTATGACTCATAGGTCGGTGATGAACTTCTTCACCCATATTGCTTCATGTGCTGCCTCTGAGGCTGCCATGTACTCCGCTTCACATGTAGATCCCGCCACGACGCTCTGTTTGCAGCTGCACCAGCTCACTGCTCCACCATTCAACATATACACGTATCCGGTTTGTGACTTAGAGTCATCCAGATCTGTGTCGAAGCTAGCGTCGACGTAACCCTTTACGACGAGCTCTTCGTCACCTCCATAAACGAGAAACATTTCCTTAGTCCTTTTTAGGTACTTCAGGATATTCTTGACCGCTGTCCAGTGTTCCTTGCCGGGATTACTTTGGTACCTTCCTACCAAACTTACGGCAAGGTTTACATCAGGTCTGGTACACAGCATGGCATACATAATAGAACCTATGGCTGAGGCATAGGGGATGACACTCATCTCTTCTATATCTTCTGCCGTGGTCGGGCATTGAGCTGAGCTCAATCTCACACCTTGCAAAACAGGCAAGAACCCTTTCTTGGACTGATCCATTTTGAACTTCTTCAAAATCTTATCAAGGTATGTGCTTTCTGAAAGACCTATGAGGCGTCTTGATCTATCTCTATAGATCTTGATGCCTAATATATAAGCAGCTTCTCCAAGGTCCTTCATTGAAAAACTCTTATTCAAGTAGGCCTTGATGCTGTCCAAGAGTTCTATATCATTTCCCATCAAAAGTATGTCATCTACATATAGTATGAGAAATGCTACAGAGCTCCTACTCACTTTCTTGTAAACGCAGGCTTCTCCATAAGTCTGCGTAAACCCAAACGCTTTGATCATCTCATCAAAGCGAATGTTCCAACTCCGAGATGCTTGCACCAGCCCATAAATCGAGCGTTGGAACTTGCACACCTTGTTAGTATTCTTAGGATCGACAAAACCTTCCGGCTGCATCATATACAACTCTTCCTTAAGGAAACCATTAAGGAATGTCGTTTTGACGTCCATTTGCCATATTTCATAATCGTAGAATGCGGCAATTGCTAACATGATTCGGAAGGACTTTAGCTTCGCTACCGGTGAGAAAGTCTCATCGTAGTCAATTCCTTGAACTTGTCGATAACCCTTAGCGACAAGCCGAGCTTTATAGATGGTCACATTACCATCCGCGTCTGTCTTCTTCTTGAAGATCCATTTATTTTCTATGGCTCGCCGTTCAACGGGCAAGTCAGTCAAAGTCGATACTTCGTTTTCATACATGGATCCTATCTCGGATTTCATGGCTTCTAGCCATTTGTCGGAATCCGGGCCTGTCATCGCTTCTTCATAGTTCGAAGGTTCACCGTTGTCTAACAACATGATTTCCAAGACAGGGTTGCCGTACCACTCTGGTGCGGAACGTGTCCTCGTGGACCTTCGAATTTCAGTAGGAGCTTGATCAGAAGTATCTTGATCATCATCAATAACTTCCTCTCTAGTCGGTGCAGGCACCTCAGGAACATTTTCTTGAGTTGCGCCATTTACCGGTTCAAGAGGCAATACTTCATCAAGTTCTACTTTCCTCCCACTTATTTCTTTCGAGAGAAACTCTTTCTCCAGAAAGAGTCCGTCTTTGGCAACAAAGATCTTGCCTTCGGATCTTAGGTAGAAGGTATACCCAATAGTTTCTTTAGGGTATCCTATGAAGACACATTTTTCCGACTTGGGTTCGAGCTTTTCAGGATGAAGTTTCTTGACATAAGCATTGCATCCCCAAACTTTTAGAAACGACAGCTTAGGTTTCTTCCCAAACCATAATTCATACGGTGTCGTCTCAACGGATTTCGACGGAGCCCTATTTAAAGTGAATGCGGCAGTCTCTAAAGCATAGCCCCAAAAAGATAGCGGTAAATCGGTAAGAGACATCATAGATCGCACCATATCTAATAGAGTGCGATTACGACGTTCGGACACACCGTTACGCTGAGGTGTTCCAGGCGGCGTGAGTTGTGAAACTATTCCACATTTTCTTAAGTGTGTGCCAAATTCGTGACTCAAGTATTCTCCTCCACGATCTGATCGTAGAAACTTGATTTTCCTGTCACGTTGACTTTCAACCTCACTCCGAAATTCCTTGAACTTTTCAAAGGTTTCAGACTTGTGTTTCATTAAGTAGACATACCCATATCTACTCAAGTCATCAGTGAGGGTGAGAACATAACGATAGCCACCGCGAGCCTCAACACTCATTGGACCGCACACATCAGTATGTATGATTTCCAATAAGTTGGTTGCTCGCTCCATTGTTCCTGAGAACGGAGTCTTGGTCATTTTTCCCATGAGGCATGGTTCGCACGTGTCAAATGATTCATAATCAAGAGACTCTAAAAGTCCATCTGCATGGAGCTTCTTCATGCATTTGACACCTATGTGACCAAGGCGGCAGTGCCACAAGTATGTGGGACTATCATTATCAACCTTACATTTTTTGGTACTCACACTATGAACATGTGTAGTAATACGCTCGAGATTCATTAAGAATAAACCATTGACTATCGGAGCATGATCATAAAACATATCTCTCATATAAATAGAACAACCATTATTCTCGGATTTAAATGAGTAGCCATCTCGTATTAAACGAGATCCTGATACAATGTTCATGCTCAAACATGGCACTAATTAACAATTATTGAGGTTTATAACTAATCCCGTAGGTAAATGTAGAGGTAGCGTGCCGACGGCGATCACATCGACTTTGGAACCATTCCCGACGCGCATCGTCACCTCGTCCTTCTCCAGTTTTCGTTTATTCCGCAGCTCCTGCGGTGAGTTACAAATATGAGCAACGGCACCGGTATCAAATACCCAGGAGTTACTACGAGTACTGGTAAGGTACACATCAATTACATGTATATCAAATATACCTTTGGTGTTGCCGGCCTTCTTGTCCGCTAAGTATTTGGGGCAGTTCCGCTTCCAGTGACCCTTCCCTTTGCAATAAAAGCACTCTGTCTCAGGCTTGGGTCCATTCTTTGACTTCTTCCCGACAACTTGCTTGCCGGGCGCAGCAACTTCCTTGCCGTCCTTCTTGAAGTTCTTTTTACCCTTGCCCTTCTTGAACTTAGTGGTTTTATTCATCATCAACACTTGATGTTCCTTCTTGACTTCTACCTCTGCTGATTTCAGCATAGCAAATACTTCAGGAATGGTCTTTACCATCCCCTGCATATTGAAGTTCATCACAAAGCTCTTGTAGCTTGGTGGAAGCGACTGGAGGATTCTGTCAATGACCGCGTCATCCGGGAGATTAACTCCCAGCTGAGTCAAGCGGTTATGTAACCCAGACATAGTGAGTATGTGTTCACTGACAGAACTATTTTCCTCCATCTTACAGCTGAAGAACTTATCGGAGACTTCATATCTCTCGATCCGGGCATGAGCTTGAAAAACCATTTTTAGCTCTTCGAACATCTCATATGCTCCATGTCTCTCAAAACGCTTTTGGAGCCCCGGCTCTAAGCTGTAAAGCATGCCGCACTGAACGAGGGAGTAGTCATCAGTACGTGTCTGCCAAGCGTTCATAGCGTCTTGGTTCTGTGGGACGGGTGGATCACCTAGCGGTGCTTGTAGGACATAATCTTTCTTGGCAGCTATGAGGATGATCCTCAGGTTCCGGACCCAGTCCGTATAGTTGCTGCCATCGTCTTTCAGCTTGGTTTTCTCTAGGAACGCGTTGAAATTGAATACTACGTTGGCCATTTGATCTACAAGACATATTGTAAAGATTTTAGACTAAGTTCATGATAATTAAGTTCATCTAATCAAATTATTAATGAACTCCCACTCAGATTAGACATCCCTCTAGTCATCTAAGTATTACATGATCCGAGTTAACTAGACCGTGTCCGATCATCACGTGAGACGGACTAGTCAACGTCGGTGAACATCTTCATGTTGATCGTATCTTCTATACGACTCATGCTCGACCTTTCGGTCTTCTGTGTTCCGAGGCCATGTCTGTACATGCTAGGCTCGTCAAGTTAACCCTAAGTGTTTTTGCATGTGTAAAACTGTCTTACACCCGTTGTATGTGAACGTAAGGATCTATCACACCCGATCATCACGGCGTGCTTCGAAATGACGAACTGTAGCAACGGTGCACAGTTAGGGGAGAACACTTCTTGAAATTGTTGTAAGGGATCATCTTATTTACTACCGTCGTTATAAGTAAACAAGATGCAAAACATGATAAACATCACATGCAATCAAATAATAATAGTAGTGACATGATATGGCCAATATCACATAGCTCCTTTGATCTCCATCTTGGGGCTCCATGATCATCCTGTCACCGTCATACTCATCGACATGTAAGTTGTGATTCCTTGTACAATAGCATGAACATCTCATACATCACATATAGACCATTCATCATTCATCACAACTTTGGCCATATCATATCACAAAGCACTTGCTGCAAAAACAAGTTAGACGTCCTCTAATTGTTGTTGCAGGTTTTACGTGGCTGAAGTAGGGTTCTAACAAGAACGTTTTCTTACCTACGTGAAAGCCACAACGTGATTTTTCAACTTCTATTTACCCTTCATAAGGACCCTGTTCATCGAATCTGCTCCAACTAAAGTAGGAGAGACAGACACCCGCCAGCCACCTTATGCAACTTGTGCATGTTTGTCGGTGGAACCGGTCTCACGTAAGCATACGTGTAAGGTTGGTCCGGGCTGCTTCATCCCACAATTCCGTTGAAGCAAGATAAGACTAGTAGCGGCAAGAAAGTTGACAACATCAACGCCCACAACAAATTGTGTTCTACTCGTGCAAGAGAACTACGCATAGACCCAGCTCATGATGCCACTGTTGGGGAACGTTGCAGAAAACAAAAAAAATTCTACGGTTTCACCAAGATCCATCTAGGAGTTCATCTAGCAACGAGTTATTAGATGCATCTACGTACCTTGTAGATCGCGAGCGGAAGCGTTCAAAGAACGCGGATGATGTAGTCGAACACGACGTGATCCAAATCACCGAAGATCTTAGCACCGAACGGACGATGCCTCCGCGTTCAACACACGTACGGAACGGATGACGTCTCCTCCTTTCTTGATCCAGCAAGGGGGAAGGAGAGGTTGATGAAAATCCAGCAACACGACGGCGTGGTGGTGGATGCAGGGCGTCACAGTAGCAGGGCTTCGCCTATACTATGAGGGAGAGATGTAACAGGGAGAGAGGGAAGCACCAAAGGCTGAGGTATGAAGTCCTCCCTCTCCTCAACTATATATAGGAGGTCCAAGGGGGGGTGCGCAGCGTAGGAGATCTAATCTCCTAGGTGCGGCGGCCAGGGGAGGTTTCCCTCCCCCCCAAGGCACTTAGGGGTGCCTTCCACTAGTGGGACTCCTCCCATATGGAAACCCTAGGCGCATGGGCCTATAGGGGCTGGTGCCCTTGGCCCATATAGGCCAAGGCACACCCCCTACAGCTCATGTGGCCCCACCCGGTGGGCCCCCGGGACCCCTCCGGTGGTCCCGGTACAATACCGATAACCCCGAAACTTGTCCCGATGGCCGAAACAGTACTTCCTATATATAATTCTTTACCTACGGACCATTCCGGAACTCCTCGTGATGTCCGGGATCTCATCCGGGACTCCGAACAACATTCGGGTTTACTGCATATACATATCTTCATAACCCTAGCGTCACCGAACCTTAAGTGTGTAGACCCTACGGGTTCGGGAGGCAAGCAGACATGACCGAGACGACTCTCCAGTCAATAACCAACAGCGGGATCTGGATACCCATGATGGATCCCACATGCTCCACGATGATCTCATCGGATGAACCACGATGTCGAGGATTAATCAACCCCGTATACAATTCCCTTTGTCAATCGGTATGTTACTTGCCCGAGACTCGATCGTCGGTATCCCAATACCTTGTTCAATCTCGTTACCGGCAAGTCACTTTACTCGTACCGTAATGCATGATCCCGTGATCAACCACTTGGTCACCTTGAGCTCATAATGATGATGCATTACTGAGTGGGCCCAGTGATACCTCTCCGTTATATGGAGTGACAAATCCCAGTCTCGATCCGTGTCAACCCAACAGACACTTTCGGAGATACCTGTAGTGCACCTTTATAGTCACCCAGTTACGTTGTGACGTTTGATACACCCAAAGCACTCTTACGGTATCCGGGAGTTACACGATCTCATGGTCAAAGGAAAAGATACTTGACATTGGAAAAGCTCTAGCAAACGAACTACACGATCTTTGTGCTATGCTTAAGATTAGGTCTTGTCTATCACATCATTCTCCTAATGATGTGATCCCGTTATCAATGACATCCAATGTCCATAGCCAGGAAATCATGACTATCTGTTGATCAACGAGCTAGTCAACTAGAGGCTTACTAGGGACATATTATGGTCTATGTATTCACACGTGTATTACGATTTTCGGATAATACAGTTATAGCATGAATAAAGACAATTATCATGAACAAAGAAATATAATAATAATACTTTTATTATTGCCTCTAGGGCATATTTCCAACACATCACGCACAAGAGCATCTTGCACGCCAAAAAAAAGTCAGATTTTTCTATTTTTCATGATCTTTATTGTCCATCTCCGGGCTCTTTTGAGCCCCGGTGCAGATTGCCGGCGACCCTTCCTTTTAAGGAACATTTGATTAAATTTGGGTAAATTTTTAAGGAACATTCGATTAAACTTGGGCAAACGTATGTGCAGTGTGACAGTCATTGTTGCTTGTATAAACATTCAATATTTCTTCTTGGATTGGTGTATGGTGCAAATGGGTGAGCTGTACATTTAACATCACCTTGGACCATGTAATGTTGCACATATTTTTGAGAAATATGTAGCCGTTAACATCACCCTTGCATATTTCGCCAAAAAAAATCACCCCACCATGTAATACTTCAGATATTTTTGAAAATGGCTAAGGGGAATTGATAAATCATTTTGTTCTTTTAGTTTGGTTGTGTGGCATGGTTTTTTATCATCTAGCTATACAGAAATGGTGCGATCTTTGAGAAAAAGAAACTTCATTCTTCGCCTTGGGATCTGCCACCGCATTTCAATTCAAGCAATGGTGAACCGGCAAGCCTCCCTGAGGGTGTTCCGTGACCAGTCCATCTGTCACCAACTTCAGAGTTATTTCGCAGCTACCTCGCTAGGTACTCTGGCTAGATGAGAAGATCGGATGGAAAACAAAAGGAGGGTTTACCCAGGTTCAGGCTCTCACGAAGGAGGTAAAACTCTAATTCATGTTCGATTGTATTGATTGTGTATAGGGGTTACAAAGATGATCAAGGCAAGTTCCAGCTCTAGGGTTCTTGTGTACGTATCAACTAGTCTGACCCCCGCTTACAAGGATACTGGGCCCTAGGGTTACATGATCCTAGGGGAGAGTCCCCCTAGATGCCAACTTCCTTGTCGTATACTTCAAGTCTTCCGAGTCCTTCTCTTCATAGGGTCCATCGGCCGGTACGACGTCTCAGGGCAAAAACTAACCCAGAGGCCTCCGAGTCGGCCTACTTAGACCGACTTCTGATATGATGAGGCAACCCTATGTCGTAACACCATCACCGCTCGTGTCGGAGCGCTCACAACACCCGCCTCTCTGTTCTGAAGAAATCCGACCTTCAGGAAGAATACAACAAGCTCGTCGGCCAAGCCAAAATGGGTTATGCGAGCACTAGCACAGGAGGCTCATCACTTCAACCTCGTCCTCTGATTCCACACCAAGGCCCGGACTCAGGGATCGCATCCGCACCAGAACAATTAAGGCTCTATGGATAGTAAAGGATGGCATAAATGTAAAAAGTTAGCACAGCCTATATGAAAGATGCAAATGTCAAGGGATGAAAGTAAAAGCAGAAGTGGTATAGCTTGGGTATAGAAACAACCTAGGCATGCAAAGATAAACATATATCCCGATGTTCACTTCCTAGTAGTTTAGTTAGTCATAGTATGGAGGTGAGAGATCACAAAGGTTTCTCGGCGCCGCCAAACCTGGGAGGCGATTTGTGGCACACAAGTGTGGGAGCAGTCACCCCATAGCTCATGGTTTTTTGTTGGACTTTCAAATCAGAATCTATTATATCCTTTGAATCAAAAGTCTAATTTACGTTTTGTTTGCATATTCGGGTTCCTTGTGACAAGGGATTTGAAATAGAACTACTTTTGAATATTTTTCATTGAGATTTTTAAGCTCCACTAATTTTCACCTGCTAAAACTTGGTACAGACGAATGATAAATTCACCAAGTTTCAGAAACTAAAAAATAAAGGCATTGCAGAGAATCAAACGAATTTGTGGATCGTGATGAGGCAATCTTGCGGTTGGGCTCGACAAGGTAGATGCGTACCCTAGCAAATTTGCGCATCAAGGCTCAACTTCTTACCCTTGAGCCTTCACCACAAAGGTGAAAAGCTCAATTACTTGTGGTAGACGTTGAGGCGACCTTCAAGCATTCACAAACTCCGTGGAAATCCACAAACTTGGATCTTCACCGGTGACTCCTACCTCATAGGAGTCTACAACCTCTAAGAATAATAGAATCAAATGGGAAAACTTGTAACTTGCTAAAATAGCAGAAGTGATTGGTCAAAAGTGAGGGGGCCTGGATCTTGGCTAGGGTTTTCTCCTCTTTCAAACCAAAACTTTCAAGGAATTGAAGGATTAGGGTTTCAGAGTGTGGAGGAGTTCTTCTAAGATCTTAAAATGGGTGGCTAAACGGCACGATTCTGGTAGTCGGCTCTGGATAATACAAATTCATACTACATTATTTCTAAAAATTGGATTGTTCGCTGAAAAAACACAATTTCTGAATTCCATGCTATGTTAAAAATGCACTAATTGTTATGTGCATCATGATGATGCAAATGCAAGAGTGTTTCGTGAACCAATATGTGGTTGGATGGTTAGGAGGACATTGGTATTCCCAGTCCATCAAAGTTTAAGTCTTAGATTTGATACCTGTGCTCGCATTTTTTTGGATTTATTTCAGTCCTTCTGTCGATGAGCGTTTAGTGGGTAGGAGGCGTTCACGTCGACTAGGAATGCGTCTGTGGCGACTTCATCAATTTCAATATAACGTGTTAGTTCAGTCTCTCGAAAATGCTCATAGGAATAAGATGTGCGCGTGTGCGGTCATAGGGATGAGTGTATATGCGTGTGTATGAGCGACTGTTTTTTACTGTGTTAAATAAATAAAAATAACAGAGTGTTTTTTAAAGAAAAAAACTACCCCTCTGTAATAAAGAAATATAAGAGTGTTTAGTGATCTAAAAACACTCTTATATTTGAGTAGGTGAGTGCATGTCTCGGTCCACCGCACCGCTTGCAACCGATAGCTTCCACGAGATGACCGATCGATGCGTGTGCGTCCAACTTGTCAACTCGTAGAACGGCCAGGCCGGCTACGGATAGCAGCTTCACCGGGCAGGGCAGCAACGGCCGCCCGTGCCGACGCGCACAGGTGTCCGCTTTTCTGGTGGTCGCGCGCGCGCGCAGGCACCGGCACCATGTGCGGTCGCGGTCCGTGCCCGTAGCCGCGAGAGCTGAGAATTAGCGTCTCGCACCACGTACGCGTGACCTCGTCGGTCGAACGAACTCGACTACACAGCACACACACCGTCGTGCCGGTCGCACCGCACCGCCACGCCACGCCCTCCACGCAGCGCCTGTCTTCCGCGCGCGAGACCGTAGGCCCAGCGGACGGCGGGTTGGGTTGGGTTGGGTTGGGTTGGCATTGCCTCTCCTCTCCCCCAGTAGCACCCGCACCAGGCCGCGCCTCGCTCGCTCGCGGTCACCAACGCGCACCGCCTCCTGCTTTTTGGTGGACCGCTACCTCGCTCACCCACACGCACGCGCGCCGCGGCCTCGCGCGCCGCGCGCGCACGCTTGAGACTTTGAGAGAGAGAGAGAGACGTGCGCGAGTTCGGACGGCCGCGGCCGCGGCCGCTTTGGTCCGCGCGGCGAGAGCTGGAAACGTCGGGTTTCGCGTGCAAAATCGGTCCCTTTGGGTTGCTTTTCTTCCGCGCTGGAGCGGAGCGTGACGGGTCTCGCTTCAGCTTGGCCGTCGCGCTCGCCCATTAATTACCCGCGAACATCGGAGGGCGGAGGCATCGCCTAGCTTCGGTGGATAGAGAGGGAGAGAGGGAGAGAAAAGCAAACAGTGAAACGGCCGGAATCAATGGCGTGAAGAACCTGTCATGTGCACAGCCGGGTAGCTTAAGCTTGGCGTCGTAATTACGTGCGTTCGGTGCATTGCGATCGCGTACGCTCGGCTACCAAGTTTCACCACCGAAGAAATCGCCTAGCCGCACGTGTGGCGTCGAAGTTGACCACTGCACGGGCTCACGGGCGCGCAGGCACGCGTCTCCTCGCCCACCGCACAGCTTGTCAACCCAGCGACCGATGCAGCTTGTCAACCCCCATAGACCCGGCTGGCAGGGCTTCGGTCACGAGCTCCCGATGGCAGCGCGCTGGAAAGCAAGCAGAGAACGGACGGCAGCGGTCACCGGCGTCACAGGTGTCGGCCGCCCAGCGTCTCCGGCTTTTCTGGTGAGCCGAGCGCTCTATCGTCCGTTCATCACGCGAACTTGCCGCGGTTGCGGTCCGTGCGGCGCGGACCGCGGCGACGCTCGCCGCGGGCGCGTGACGAAAACGAAAGGCAGACGGAGTGGATCGTCGGAGGCGCCGTGCCCGCCCATTTATTGCCCGGAGATATCGGAGGGTCGATCAGACGTCACAAGGAGTAAAATGAAATTAATTAAGGTCTCAGATAGATTCACACTTCGGTCGTAGGAGTACGTCGAGTTATTATTTCTTGTCCACGGGCAGGTTGGATATGCATGCACACAGGCGCAGAGCTTGGCGTCGTGGTCACGTACACCAGCTTAGGGCATCTCCAGCTGTCGGCCTTCAGGCGGCGTCTAAAAGCGCCGTCTGAGGATGAGCCGGCACAAAAAATGGCCCTGGGCCGAGTCGGTTCCCAGCCGTCAGCCCTCAGGGCCGTCCCCAGGCGCGTATTAAAATAAAAAAAAACCGTTCAGCGAAGTTATGATAAAAACTAGTTAAATTTCGGCTAAACATGACAAATTTTGATGAAATTCGCGCATTTTCATTACATTAACCTAATTAAAAAAGAAAGGGGCTGAAGTCGTCGCCGCCGTCGCCGCCATCGTCGTCGTCGGCCTTCTCCTCCTTGACGCGGGCGCCCATGCTGGACACCTGCCCGACGTCGCCATCGGCGCATCGTCGTCGTCGCTGTCGCAGATGACGACGACTCCGCCTTCGCCGCGGCCGCGTCGACGCTCCGCGAAGCGAAGCAGGGCGGCGCACTGGCGCTCCTTCGCCTTCTCCAGGCGCTCCTTCTCCATAGCTATGGAGTCCCTGCGCGCCCATTCCAGGGCCACGTCGTCGTCGTCGAGCTCCGTCGTCACCGGCGCGGCCGGCTCCTTCTTCACCGGCGCGAGCCCCGGCTCCGTCTTCACCGGCGCGAGCCCCGGCTCCGTCTTTGGCTTGACGAAGCGCGGAGGAGGAGCTGACGAGCAGGTGCGCCGGCCGCCCTCGTTGATGACGATGCCGGCGCTGCGAGTGCGCCGGCCGAGCGGCGTCTCCGCCGCGGGCTCGGCCTTGACGCCGAGCAGGGCCGGAGTGCCGGAGGAGTGCGATGAAGATCGGGAGGAGGAAGAAGAGGAGGACCCGAACCTCCTTGGCGCCCATGGCCCGGCGTGTCGGTGCTGCGCCGGGGCGGCCGCCCTCGCCGGGTACGCCAACGGCGCGCATGTCCGGCGGCGCCGGGATGTTCGCCTGGAACAGGAGCCAGGACTCCTGTTCACGGAGCGAACGGCGGCCGAAGCCGTTGGCCCCCGCCTCGTCTCCGGGGTAGCGTTCCGCCATGGCGACGGGCTCGGGAGAGGTAGAGAGATAGAGGGAGGGGCTGGGCGGCGGCGCTCGGGAGAGGTAGGAAGAGGGAGGAGCTGGGCGGCGGCGAGGGGCGGGGTTGGTGTGGGCACAGGCGAGTGCAGGCCACCGGCTATATAGCCGCGCCGCACCCGTGTGTACGCGTGCGAGGAAGGGAAGGCGTCAGCGCGCCGTCCTGTGACGCGCCGCCCGTGAGGAATCAATGGCAAGGCTGACCGGTGGCAGCCTTGGCATTGATTCCCCGCGGAAACCGAGGCCGTTGGGGGAAGACGAGGCGCCGTGTCGCTGACGCGGCGGGCCCGCGGCTGTTTCGTGCTAAAACAGTTCGCCTCGGCACCCCGGGCGCCCCCCAGCGCGCCGGGTTCGGCCTGAATCCGTCGGCGCTGTTTTCAACCCAGACCGGCGAAAATCGGGCTTCTAAAGACGCGACTGGATCGTTTTTTTTAACGCCGGTTTGAAAAAATCGCCTGGAAAAATCTTTTTGGAGACGCGGCCGAAGATGCCCTTAGTCTTAATGCACTGAACTCGGGGAACGTCCGGCTAACCAAGTTTGGCGTCACACGTTACTCCACAGTTTCTTGTTTGGGAACCAACCTAGAATCGTTTTCCTCACGTACCTGAATCGTGGCCACCAGCTGCGCGAAACAAATGCGCCCAAAATTCTACTCCGGCAAATTCTTTCACAAGGGTTTCCGAAAGAAACTTTCACAGGAGAAAACGGCTATCTCTGCTATACGCGCGCGAAACCCCAGTTTGCCCATTCCTCGGTGTGCGCGTTTCATGCAGTTTTTTATTTAAAATTGTTTGGATTACTTACCAGATGCATTCCATGCAGTTTTGAAAGTGTTTGACTGTGAGCAAGAATTTTACCTGCATTGCATGAATGTCTTAATTCAACCTAGCTGAGAAAAAATATCAATCATCTGCATGTTGTTTGGTTGCTTGCATACTCTCTAACTTTTCGGGGGCGGAACGAAAGGTAGGCTATTTGGTTACCCGCTTGTTTAGACGGAGACACAAGCCATTGTGTTTGTTACATGCAACACATGTTGTCTACTAACCTCCTCATGGAGGTGATTGTGACGCCCCAAGACCGGAGTTTCAGATGCCTTCCAGGGTTTCCGGGTTTCGTGGGGTGATTTGTTTGGTTCGTTGCATTCATCATTGCATCATGTGCATTGCATCATGTCATCATGCCATCATCTCATAAATATTTTGCAACTCAAATAAATAAATCGTATGGATTTTCAGTCTATTTAAACCGAGGGAATTCACACGGTGATTCTCTTTATAACATAACATATCCTCCCGATATTAGGGAGCTATATTAAATATTTCATTTTCGGAATCACCCATAAACACACTTACACAATATCCCAATGCCGTTGTTATCATAATTCTTGGTCTCCAACATTCCATATATTTCTTTCATCATATTTCGGAGCTCCACAAAAAATCCGAACATTTTTGGACACCCCTTTTCCTAGCCCCAATTCAAACCATTTGATTAAATTCAAATGAGTTTGAATTCATATCTTCCGATCTTACCACTTCTAATTTTCTCGGACCATGCATATTTTTATGAGTCCGGGAAAATTGTCCTCGTGCCCAGATTCCGCCCCTACCTTCTCTTTCTTTTCCTTCTCCTTCTCTGGTTTTGTGTTAAAAAGGAAAAGAATGAAGAGAGAGAGAGAGAGCAGAGAGCCCAACTGGGCCTCCCTAGGCCCACTCTCGCGCCGGCCTACCTAGGCTACCCGCACCAGTGGCCCAAGGCCCAGCCGCCCCACCAGCTTCTCTAACCCTAGGCCCGACCAAAACCTCACCTCGTCCTCTCCCTCGCTCTCCTCGATCTCTCTCTCGCGTCGCCAGGGAGCCCGACTCCCTCACCTCCCTCGATCCCACTCCTCTCCCTCTCATCCTCCCATGCCCGATCCAGTTCTCTCCCTCTCCTCGATCTTCCTCTCGATTCCTAGGACCGCGCCATCCCCATCTCCCTCTCCCCACGCGCATGAACTCAACCTCGAGCGCCTGATACGCTCTTCCGCCGGCTACTCCGTTCCTCTGCCGCCAGCAAGCTCCGGCCTATGAGCCAACGCCACCGACGCCCACCTGCCATGGTGCGTGCCCCCTGGAGCCAACAGGGCGCTTCCCTGCCTCGCACCCGTGAACTCCGGCCCTGCAGGAGCTCCTTGCCGCCGCGCCCGCCGCTGCAGTTCACAGCACCTCCGTCTCCGGTGTTCACCAGCGTCCGGCCATGCCCATGCCTTGTGCCCCGCCATCGCCGGAGCGAGCTCGTCGCCCCACCTCCTGCGGTTGACCTCGAGTCGCTACTGCTCTGTTGCCGGTGACCTCGCCTGGGACCGTCAAGCCCCGACACCCAGCGATAACCCCCTGTCCCGGAGTTCCCCGCCACCGGCTTCTTCTCTGCTTGAGGAGCTCCGCTGTCTTGGACAGCCACCTCGCCTGCGTCCTCTCGCCGTTCTGCCATCTCCAGCCTCTGCGTGACCGACCGCGACGTCCCCGAGCAGCAGCTTTGCTGCTGTGTATCTTGGCCGTTTCGTGAACACAAGCATAAATGTCGCCGAGTTCTTCTACATTGACTTTACAGACCGCCAAGTTCGACTACAATCCATCAAGACCATCGTGTTGCACCTCCAGATGGATTTCACCAAGTTCCCACGACGACAAGTGTGACCCTTCGGATGCGCCAAGTTCGTCTACCCTTGTGTGTACCACTCCCGTCGCCCCGAAGACGTTGGAATCATTAAGTACCTCTTCGAAACGAACGTGAACGCCTACCATCGCAAGAACGGGACCGGAAAGTCCGAAGACCCCAAGTACCACGACACCGATGACATGAACGTCTACGGAAACTCGTGCAACGATAAACATGTACCACTACCGTCGCCGAGATCGCGAGAACCTCTACCGTCGACCCTAAAGCGTGCGAGAACGACTACTTCCACTACCGTCGCGAGAACGCCTACTTCCACTACGAACTTGATCCGTTCCGAAAAGGCACGCTTCGAAGGTATAACCCCGAGACGACCACTCTTGGACCGTATGCATGAGTTGTATGAGATGCATGTTGGTTGTTGTAATCCGCCCGTGAACGTTAGTTGTTCCCTCGTTTGACACCGTCGTCGATTCATGGGACACCCGGTATCCGGGAGCGCCCCACCATCTTTTGCACGCATCCGCACACTTCCCCTTTGCATCGGTATCTCAATCAAGTACCGGAACCGGAACGCTGTCGTGGCACCGTTTTCATTATCGTTGCCATGGCACCCCTTTCCTTCCCACCACGGTGACAAATGCTTCATAATGCTCTTGTCAAATTTTAATAAAAATTGCATAAACTTGTTCATGTCATCCGCATCATGATAACAACATCAAGAGTGTTTAAATTGTTGTTTGCTTTAAATTGCTAAATGCATATGGGGATTTACCGGAATTGTTGTTTGATGTTTCCGGCCCCATTTAAATTGCTTAGATTGTGTAGTTTACTTTTGCTTCATCTCTTGCCATGCTTAACAACATTTAATATTGGTGAGTATATAACCAAGAGAGAACTAAATAATTGATGTGGTGTTCCGTCAATATGCAACCCGTTGCATATTGAGCTCCACTTAATTTGTAGTTTTGGTTGTTGCACTTTGCCATGTCATGCATATTTAAGCCGGACATGCATCATACTTGGTTGTGCATCATGCCATGCCTATGTGATGGTTGTTTACCATGTTGTTTGCTTCTTTCCGGTGTTGCTTCTTCGGGTTAGTTCCGTTAACGTCGCGTTTGTGAGGATCCGTTTGACTACGTCTGTTTGTCTTCTTCATGGACTCGTTCTTCTTCCTTGCGGGATCTCAGGCAAGATGACCATACCCTCGAAATCACTTCTATCTTTGCTTGCTAGATGCTCGCTCTTTTGCTATGCCTATGCTGCGATACCTACCACTTGCTTTAGCATGCCTCCCATATTGCCATGTCAAACCTCTAACCCACCTTGTCCTAGCAAATCATTGTTTGGCTATGTTACCGCTTTGCTCAGCCCCTCTTATAGCGTTGTTAGTTGCACGTGAAGATTGGAGCTTGTTCCATGTTTGGAACATGGTTATTTGTTGGGATATCACAATATCTCTTATTTAATTAATGCATCTATATACTTGGTAAAGGGTGGAAGGCTTGGCCTTATGCCTGGTGTTTTGTTCCACTCTTGCCGCCCTAATTTCTGTCATACCGGTGTTATGTTCCTTGATTTTGCGTTCCTTACACGGTTGGGTTATAATGGGAACCCCTTGACAGATTACCTCACTTGCGACATTTCTTACAATGCGGTTATGCCTCTAAGTCGTGCTTCGACACGTGGGAGATATAGCTGCATCGTGGGCGTTACAGTGATGAGGTACCAACACACTAGGCATGCAACCAGACCCGGCCCTGAGGGGGGTAGGGGGGGGGGCGGCCGCCCCGGGCCTCCGACACCAAGGGGCCCCCAGAGGCTATTTTCTGTGTACTACCTACAACGTACTGAACCTGGCCGAAGTAGTTCCACAAAGCGCAAAGGATGTCTAGGTTAGCGATCCGGTGCACTGGCGTATACCGTATAGCCGCCGGCAGCAAGGTTTCTCGTACAGAAAGCAAGCCCTCGATTCTTCTCCAGTTCCCTCAAATCTGTAATTAGGTCTTCTAGTTCTTCTCCAAAACCCAGCCGGCCTAAACGGCAATCGATGGATCAAAAGTCACACACGCCAGACCTGTTCCCCAAGTTTTGCTTGGTGGATCCAAATCGAAATCGATATAGGTTTGTTAAAATCTGTAGTAGTTCTTTCTTTTGACTACTTCGTTGCCATGTAATTGTTTAAAAGGAAAAACTTTCATGCTATTTACTAATTAAAATCAAGAAAATCACCATATATGGATTCATATATTATTTCCCAACGAAGAACCGTGTTTTGTGCCTATTGACAATTTTGGATTTTATTAGATGCCTGAACATAAACTGGTTATGCTTTCTTGATCTGTTCTATCAGATGATCAAAATTTTCTTCTAAAGATTTAGGTGACAATGGATCAAGGTACATGTTCACTACAAAAAGAGAAAGACATGATGGTACTGTTTAAGGTATTTCATCAGAAAATCCTTGAGTACTGAATCTTATTTTGTAATAGAATACTAAATCTGAATAGTTGCTTTGACATGGTATTTTGTGAACAAATTTACATATGCGCAAACTTATGTTCATTTGTTAAGCAACCGACCATGTTTTAGTTATTTGTCTTGCGTCACCGTGCAACAACATTGCCTTTTCTACGACAGTGCGCCCTTGTGATTCTCCTATGCGGCCTACCTGTGATGCTGTCATTGCCGCAGATTTGGTTTCTGGCCGGAGACACTTCATTGCTAGCCCCCGTGCTGCCATGCATATCGAGAAAAAACCACGCAAGTCAGAAAAGGTACGGAAGTCTTTAACTCTATCTTTAAAACCCTATACCATATCCACTATGCAATTTTTGCCATGAATGTTTATAAAAAACTTATACATGATGGTCAATATTAAGGGCCCCATAGTCCTAGTTTTGCCCCGGGCCCCTGAAATCTCAGGACCGACCCTGCATGCAACACAAACCAAAGACACACAAATAGATAGCATATAAACATAGTTTTAAACTAAATCAAGCAGTTTTCAACCAACTAATACAACATAGTCCAAACCAAAACAACACGCACAATAGAGCTATCCTAGACGTTCACGATGAAGGCGTCGTCGTGCTTCCCGCACTTGGTCACCACTTCAATGTCGTCGTCTTTGAAGACGATCACTCTCAGAGTGTCAGGAGTCAACAATTTGAAGGTGACCATGTCCCCGATCCTGATCTAGTGAATGGCGACGAAGGGGGGCAACCCTGATCAAGTGTGACCCTGCCGTTCATTAGTCAGACCGTAACCCTCCATGCGCAGCCAGTGTTCGTCTTCAGCTTAAACTCCCAAGGCATGGTCAGGAAGTGCTTCGTGAAGTCCAGAGGCATAGGCAGACACTCCAGCTTCGGGGCAAGGATCACCTTGCAGAAGTGAGTTGGCCTTGTCTCCTCATGGTAGTGCCCGTAGTTCCGGTGCTTGCCGCTCGGGGCTCCTCCAGCACCACGTCCTCGGCCATGGGTAACACCTCCTCCAAGGGCGGCCCCATATCCTTGCCCTTCTCCATGGCCGGCACCACCTCCCTGCCCTTCTCCACAAATGACACTACCTCCTTGCACTTGTTCTCCGTCTCGATCTGCATTATGAATAGCACAAAGTTTAAATGTTGGTCAGCGTTAAACCCTATCATCCAAAGCACCTATAGTTACCCACCCAAACACTCACTACTTACCCACCACCGCACTGAATTAACCCTCTATGTCTCTCATTCTCACTCTTCTTCCACTTCTCCATCGCCATGAACCTTATCCCAAACCACTTCCCCTAGGGCATTGGATGGACGGTTTTCTTCCTCGGGTGCTCGCTCGGTGACCACATCAAGTTCGAGAACACCATGGAAGTGTGCTCGAACTTCACTAGCATCGATGGCATGCACAAGAAGGCAGGCGTGGTGGTAAAGAAGGCGATAAGAGGGATTTGTAGACGATGATTTCTGACCCAGTGAAGGGCGCTATGTCAGTGGACATCCTACACTAGGCCATGAATCAGGCAAACTTCGTCGATGCTACTTAGAGGGAAAGATGGGCCAAGTACAGGGGGTACAGAGCTCCTCAACACAAGCGTGCCACGACATTTTAGACTAAGACGTTGGTGGCGCTGGAGGTCATCGCTCTGGAGCCGAAGGAGGAAGAAGAAGCGGTGGAGGTGGTGGCCAGGGCGTCGGAGCCAGACCATCATACTATGCCAATCGATATGGAGGACGACGAGGATGACAAGACGGTTCATGCTACGGCTGAACCGGAGGATAACTACACCAAGGGCCCCTGCCGCTCCAAGTACCTTGAGGGGTCGCCACAGCTAGGATTTACCGCTACTGTGTAAGACTAACCCCGAATCCCCATTCCCCTTATGCTCAATCCCAACTGGAACCCTAAAATCCATCATTGCCTAGTACTTATGAAGAAGTCTTGATCAATCCTATGGCTATTTACCCCGATTCCCCATTCCCCTAGAGCGCGAATCGTAAGCGAGGAGGTGAAATAGGGCTTACCGCCATTGCCAAAGTGTTGCGGATGATGTTGGTGATGGAGGGCGGTGGTCGCCTTGCTGTTCTTTGATCCGCTGATCGCTGCCGCCGGTGTGAGAGTGGAGAGAGGGGAGAGAGAGAGCGGTGAGGGAAGGCGAGGGTAATTATTGCCGGTGCCTCAGGAAACAAATGCGATGTCTCAAGCGTGGCTCCTGAGTGTAGCCGCCGCTGCCCACATGCATCCCGCAGGCCTGGCTGTGAAATATTTGCCTATTTGGCGGTTCTTAGCGGGCCTGGCCTCAAGGTGCTTTAAGTTTCATGCTATGCATGCCAAACAGTGAATGCATATAACGAGACAACCCATTTTCTTCCCGCACGGGCCTTTTTGGGCCTCATCCGGGCAACCAAACACGTCCTTTGAGGTGAAATGCGGAGGCCTCCAGTGCCTAGTGCCAGGATGGAATGTTTTTTTCAAACCGAAGTACTTCACACACAACATTTTGCTGAATGTCGCTGGCACAATGGCTAATCCAGCCGCCTGCTACTATTTGGACTTGCCCATGGATGATGCGATAAGCTCATGAGCTTATTATCCTAGGTTGTAACAAATTGGTTGAACGTGAAATTCTTTTTTCTTAAATGGGAGCAGAGCAGGTTTGAAAAAGGATCTTAGAGTGTCTAGGGTTGGGCCAGGAGGGTCTCTTAACGCCATGCAAATTTAAGCCGATAAGTGTCATTCATATAGTAGTGCCCTTTTCGAAATGGCACAGAACTTGATGCTTTCACTTCAGACCAATTCGGGATTTGTTTGTTTTCCGGATGAAACCCTTGAGGGTTTATGACTATTTTTAGATAGTGGACTGGAAGTTGATATGGCACGTGTTTAGCAATTTTTTGAGTGGTCACAACAAAGAAGAGGTCATGTGAATCTTTTTTTTGAAATAGAGGCAAAAGATTTGCCCCATTCATTAATTAATGAGAAGGTGTTACGAAGCAATCGTTCAACGAGAACATCAAAGTGGATGATACAAAACAACTACTCTCACGATAATGACTCACAAATGCCTAGCCCCCATGGTCTCATTAGCTCTCTTACACTGGGTGCACAACTCCCAATTTTTCCACCATCTCTTCTCAAGCTGGTATCAGTACATACCCTATTTTGAATAGCAACTCACTCGAAGAACTTAACCTTAGGGGGGCTTCCAAACGGTTCATAGTGGTAATCTTTGCACCTGAGAATAGCGCCGTGTAGGGGACGTCATCAAGTACTCACCGTTTTCCGAACATCTCCAAGTGATATCATCTTCGATCTCCTCGCACAGCTCCATAAGGCTCATTAATTTGTTGGCCTCATGGATTTCCTAGATGACCAAGACCTCCTAGTTGATCAAGACCTCCTAGATGATCAAGACCTCCTAGAGATATTCTAGGAGGTCTTGATCATCTAGGAGGTCTTGATCAACTAGGAGAATGATCAAGACCTCCTAGATGATCAATACCTCCTAGTTTGAGATTTGGGGAAGAATATCTCTCAAGACATCCATATCTCCTAGAGATTGGGAAGAACTACCATTGTTACTTGACTCTCCTTTGCTGTTCTTTGATCTAAGATGCATCTCTTGTATTGACTTAGGATTTGAGGAGTATTTGGTGTTGATCTTGTCCTATTTGAGTATTTTTGTTTTATTTCCCCTTTGTTTCCCTTGTACCTTGTGTTAGTTCTCAAATTGACATCCAGTTCATACATATCAGGCTATGATGAACCACAAGTATAGGGGACCACAACAGTGTTCGAGGGTAGTATTTAACCAAATTTAGTGAGTCAACACAAGGGGGGCCAAAATATTTATGAGTCTTAGAAGTTGAGTTGTCAATTCAACCACACCTGGAAAGTAATTTCTCCGCAACAGAGTGTTTAGTAGCACAGTAGTGTGATAATTTGATAGTAGCAGTAACAATAACAATAGTAACAATAACAGTAATAGTAGCAGTTTTGTAGTGATTGTAGGAGCAGCAACAACAGTACTAACTTAGCAAAGAAAGTATGAGGAAAGCGTAGGCATTGGATCAATGATGGATATTTGAAGGAAATATGCCCTAGAGGCAATAATAAAGTTGGTATTTATATTTCCTTATATCATGATAAATGTTTATTATTCATGCTAGAATTGTATTAACCGGAAACTTGATACATGTGTAGATACATAGACAAAACACAGTGTCCCTAGTAAGCCTCTACTAGACTAGCTCGTTAATCAAAGATGGTTAAGTTTCCTAACCATAGACATGAGTTGTCATTTGATGGACGGGATCACATCATTATAGAATGATGTGATGGACAAGACCCATCCGTTAGCTTAGCATAATGATTGTTAAGTTTTATTGCTATTGCTTTCTTCATGACTTATACATATTCCTTTGACTATGAGATTATGCAACTCCCGGATACCGGAGGAATAGCTTCTATGCTATCAAACATCACAACGTAACTGGGTGATTATAAAGATGCTCTATAGGTATCTCCGAAGGTGTCTGTTGGGTTGGCATAGATCGAGATTAGGATTTGTCACTCTGAGTATCTGAGAGATATCTCTGGGCCCTCTCGGTAATGCACATCATGATAAGCCTTGCAAGCAATGTGACTAATGAGTTAGTTGCAGGATGATGCACTGTGGAACGAGTAAAGAGACTTGCCGGTAATGAGATTGAACTAGGTATGAACATACCGACGATCGAATCTCGGGCAAGTAACATACCAATGACAAAGGGAATTGCGTATATTGTCATTACGGTTTGACCGATAAAGATCTTCGTAGAATATGTAGGAACCAATATGAGCATCAAGGTTCCGCTATTGGTTATTGACCGGAGAGGTGCCTCGGTCATGTCTACATAGTTCTCGAACCCGTAAGGTCTGCACGCTTAACGTTCGATGATGATTTGTATTATGAGTTATGTGATTTGGTGACCGAATGTTGCTCGGAGTCCCGGATGAGATCACGGACATGACGAGGAGTCTCGAAATGGTCGAGATGTAAATATTGATATATTGTATGATAGTATTCGAACACCGAAAGTGTTTCGGAATGTATCGGGTATATATCGGAGTACCGGGGGGTGGGGGGGGGGGGTTACCAGAACCCCCCGGGGTGAAGATATGGGCCATAGGAGGGAGGCAGGCCAGCCCACAAGGGGTGCCCCCCCAAGGGAGGAGTCTGAATTGGACTCGGGGAGGGGGCGGCGCCCCCCTTTCCTTCTCCTTCTCCCTCTCCTTCCCCCCTTCGATAAAAGGAAGGGGGGGCCGAATCCTACTAGGAGCCCAAGTGGGACTCCTCCCACTTGGGGCGCGCCTAGGGCCGGCATCCTCCCCTCTCCCTCCTTTATATACGGGGGCGGGGGCGCCTCTAACACACATCAATTGTTCCAAGCTGTGTGCGGCGCCCCCCTCCACAGTTTACTCCTCCGGTCATATTTGTCGTAGTGCTTAGGCAAAGCCCTGCATGGATCACTTCACCATCACCGTCACCACGCCGTCGTGCTGACGAAAATCTCCCTCAACACTTTGCTGGATCAAGACTTCGAGGGACGTCATCGAGCTGGACGTGTGCTTAAATTGGAGGTGCCGTACGTTCGGTGCTTGATCGGTTGAATTGAGAATACGTTCGACTACATCAACCATGTTAAGCTAACGCTTCTACTTTTGGTCTATGAGGGTACGTGGACACACTCTCCCCCTCTCGTTGCTATGCATCTCCTCAATAGATCTTGCGTGAGCGTAGGACTTTTTTTTGAAATTGCATGCTACACATCCCAACAATATTTGTATGGATGACATTCATAATGTAACAATCACAACCTAGAATGATACACAATAGCTCCAATTCATCAATTCAATGTAGCCATGTATTCAGTATATAGTCATACATGCTTATAATAAGAACTTGTCTAACATATTTTGTCCTACCCTCCCGTGACAGCGGGGTCCATAAGGAAATCTACGAGTAAGTAAGGCCTCCTTTTAATAGAGAACCGGAATAAAGCATTAACACATGGTGAATATATGAACTCCTACCATCCCCGGAGAGTATCCCAATTATTGTCACCTTGGGGTCTACGTTTGAGAACAATAAAAAGTGCGTACAACTAGCAAATAGGATCAAGAACTCAAATATATTGATGAAAACATAAAGGGTTCAGATCTGTAATCATAGCACTCGGGCCCTAATTACAAGCATTAAGCATAGCAAAGTGATAGCAATATCAAGCTCAGAACATAGTAGATATTAAGGATCAAACCCTAACAAGTTGACTTGATTACATGACAAATCTCATCCATCTCCATCACCGTCCAGCAAGCCTATGAAGGAATTACTCACTCCTGGTGGTGAGCATCATGGAATTGTTGATGAAGAATGGTTGATGATGACGACAACGAAGAATACCCCTCTCTGAGGCCCCGCACGGACTCCAGATCAGCCTTCCCGATGAAGAACGGGAGGTCGCGGTGGCTCCATATCATAAAACGTGATAAAATTCTTCTCTTATTTTTTTCTTGGGAAGACAAAATTTATAGGCTTGGAATTAGGTCAGACCGCCGCCTGTGGGCCCCACAAGACATCAGGGCGCGCCCTGTTGTCTTGTGGAAAACAGGTGGCCCCCTCCGGTGGATCTTCATTTCAATATTTTTTATTTGTTCAACAAAAAATCTCTGCAAAGTTTTGTCCGATTCTGAGAACTTTTATTTCTGCACGAAAACAACACCATGGTAGTTCTACTGAGAACAACGTTAGTCCAGGTTAGTTTCATTCAAATCATGCAAATTAGAGTTCAAAACAAGAGCAAAAGTGTTTGGAAAACTAGATACGATGGAGACGTATCAACTCCCCCAAGCTTAACTCATTGCTTGTCCTCATGCAATTCAGTTGATATACTAAAAGTGATAAAGAAAAAAAAATTCACAAACTCTTTTGTTTTGTTGTTGTATATAAACTTAACTAGTAACCAAGTATTCAGCAAATATCATGACTTTACCATGTGAATGATAACACCTA